>NC_056745.1:403610277-403730277 GCF_019279795.1 Protopterus annectens
AGAAAGGCTGTTGAAGTAGATGTAGCCCTGGTGGAATGTGATCTTATCACCTGTGGGGTAGGTTTTCCATGGTGCTTATAGCAGAAATGAATGCAATGGCCTATCCATTTAGAAATGGTTTGCTTTGAAACGGCCTTCCCCTCTGCCCCTGCAGCAAAACCAACTGGCAGCTGTTCAGTTTTTCTGAGAGGCTTAGTCCTGTCCAAATAAAATCTAAGTTGTCTGTGCACGTCCAAAAAGTGCAGTATTCATTCTCCTTTGTTCTGTGGATTAGAAAAGAAGGTTGGAAAGTGAATAGACTGATTAAGGGCCACGCTGGATACCACCTTGGGCAAAGGAAAGACTGGTCCTGAGGGACACCCTGTCTGCATGGAAGATGATGAAGGGCTCCACTGCCATGAGGGCCTGTAATTCAGACACTTCTTGCTGAAGTGATGGCTAGAAAGGAATTTCAACTCTGCAGTTGCAGCTGGCACAAAGGGAGGTAGAGTGAGCTTTTCCAATACAAAGTTAAGGTCCCAGGCTGGAGTAGGGACTCTGCTGGGTGGTCTTAAATTTTTGGCCCCTCTGAGGAATTGCTTCAGCAGTGGGTGAGAGAAGAGGGGTGGCTCCGTATTATAATGTGCTGAAATGGCAGAGACATGAATTTTAATACAAGAGAAGGAAAGGTCCTTGTGAAACATCTCTGTTAAGTATTGAAGAATATGCGGTAAACTGGGCACTGTTGTCTCCATCCCCTGAGTTTGGCTCCAGGAACAGAATCTTTTCCACTTTTAAGCATAGGACTTTCTAATACTAGGCCTCCTTGCCTCCAGGATGACATCCAGCACTTGCTTACTGAGGAATGGTAATGGAGAGCTCAGGTAATTAGCCAGGCTGCAAGGTTCAGTGTTTGAAGCTGGGGGTGCAGAATCTGGCCCTCCTGCTGGGACAGCAAGGAAGGGGTCTGAGGCAGGTGCCATGGTTCCAGCAGTGACACACTGCGCAAGAGAGGATACCAGTGTTGGCGTGGCTAGTCTGGTGCAATGAGTATTGTCCTTGGTTTGTCCTATTTGATCTTTAGTAGAACTTTTGAGAGGAGAGACAGAGGGGGAAAGGCATAAACTGAGAGGTTTTCCCATGTGAAGGACAGGGCATCCCCTTTCCAAGCTCGTCTGTGGGGGGTCCTTGTGCAGAATTTGTCCAATTGGTAGTTCTCAGGGGAGGCAAGCAGGAATATCTCTGGGCTACCCCATTTGTTTCTCAACATGTTGAATATCTTTGGTTCCAGTTTCCACTCGTGTGGGTCAATGAGAATTATGCTTAGGTCGTCTGCCAGTGAGTTTAGCTTGCCTGACAGAAATTGAGCCTCTAGGTGCACTTGGTAGCTCAAGGCTGTGTTCCAGAGAGTTATGGCTAGTCTGCAGAGGGGATTTGAGTGGGTTCCCCCCTGCTTGTTTATGTACCACATAACAGTGGTGCTGTCTGTTTTTACCAATAATTGTCCTGGAAGGATGTGGTCCTTGAAGGCTGTCAGAGCATTCTGCACAGCTAACATTTCTTTTTGATTGATATGCAGGTGCATTTGACTCTGGTTCCATTTGCCCTGAATGCACTGCCCTACCAAGTGAGCCCCCCATGATGCGTCTGTTGTTAGGGTTTGGGTGGCAGAGGGTAGAGTGAATGGCAGCTCCTTGTTGAGGTAGCAGGCCTCTGCCCAACAAAGGAATTCTGTTTTTATACAAGGGATGATAGGAATCACTAAATCCAGGTCCTGAGAATGTTGACACCATTGTAGTTATCTCATAAGCAGTCTTGCATATGGAATTAGTAGGATGCAAGAGGCCATGAACCCAAGAACTTGCAGTATTTTCCTTGGAATTAACTGGGTCTTTGTGGCCAGTAATTTGACGTAGGCTGTCAGAAAAACTTGTTCCTCTGGCATGAAGTAGGCCATCTGGGAAGTTGTGTTCAAGCTTGCTCCCAGGAATACAATTTGTTGGCAGGGCACTAGATGAAATTTATTTTCGTTTATGGTGTACCCCAGTGAGGTTAGCAGTTTCTTTACAAATGCCAGATGATTTAATAGTATATGTCCTGGCTTTATGCCTAAATTAGACAATCGTCCAGGTATGGGTATATTTTAATATTTCTTTGCCTGCAAAATGCAATGACTGGAGCTAGGCATTTTGTGAATACCCTGGGTGCAGTAGATAAGCCAAAGGGCAGTGCAGAGAACTGATAGTGCATGTAACCTGCTCTGAAGTGTAGGTATTTTCTGCAAGAATCCCTTATTGGGATATGCAAGTAAGCTTCCTTTAAATTCAATTTTGCCAGCCAGGCATTCTTGCTCAGCATGGGAAGCAGCTGATGAAGAGTTAGCATTTTGAATTTTGGAATTACCAAAAGTGTTTAGGATAGATAAGTCCAAGACAGGATGCCAGGAGTTGTCTTTTTTGGGTACCAGGGAAAAGTCTTGAGTAAAAAACCTTGTCCCCATTCTTCTGCTGGGATAGGTTGAATGAACCCTCATACTTAGAAGAGAGAGAACCTGCTATTGAGCCTCTGCCCACTGATTTGGGGGAAGGTCTGGCCAACCTTTTGGGGTTGGTAAGGTGTGGAAGTGGAATCTGTACCCTTGGGAAACTATATTTAAAACCCAGTTATCTTGGGTAATGAGTTTGAAGTTTTTTTGCATGGAGGGCGATCTTTCCCCCTAAAGGTGCAGTCAGTTGAGAAGGACTTGGAGGGTTTAAGGTTAAGTCATTGTGACAGTTTACCATAGGGGGGTGTCTCACTACTTCCAGCTTTGGAAGTGGGAGCCCCCCTCACAGCTTAGGCCTGTGAGTACCTTGAGACTGTGGCCTAGGTGGTCTGCTGTTCCTGGATTTGGACTGAAGACCTGGAAGAGACAGGAAAGGACCAATTCTTAGAAGGTTAATGCCCATTAGATCTGGGAGGCTGTACTTGCAAGAAATCTTTAACAGAATGCATAGATTTAGCTTTTTCCTCCATCTTTTTAAGAACTTCTTCTGCTTTGTTGCCAAACAGGCAGTCTTGGTTTAAAGGAGCATTCAGTAATTTGGCTTTAACATGATCTGGCAGAGTTTGCTCCTTAAGCCAAGCATGCCTTCTACGAACAGACCCAGTAACAGCAGCCCTACAAGATGCCTCTAAGGAGTCAAAACCACATTGCAAAGTATGTTTACCAACTTGTTCAGCAGAATGCATTAAATCCTGTAATTCTTTATTTTCAGCACAGTCAGAAATCAACATCAATTTCTGTTTAAGTAAACCAATAATATGCTGCTGGTACTTTAACAACATGAAACTGGCAGTTTAAGGCCCTAATGGCCGAAGTAGCAGAAGTGTACATTTTCTTACACCATCTGTCCAGGGCCCTGGAATCTCTATCAGAGGGGGTAGGATTTTTGGCAGTAGTAGCCTTAATGCCTTTGGGTCCCTGTGAAATGGTCTCTGGGTCAGCAGTAGGAGGAACTTGTGAGAATCATGTACTCTGTAATACCTGTCAGGTTTCCTGGGAGCCGGAGGTAAGGTGTCTGGGGCCAGGCAAGATTCCAAGAAGGCATCATCTACAATGTCCAGTACAGGGGGGGATAGCTAAAGGCCTGTGTTGAGGCAGGAGTAAGAACTCCCTAAGCCTCTTTTTGGAGTCTGAGTAATCCTGGCTTTCCCATTGGAATTGCTCCCTAAGAGTGTGTAAAGTTTCACCACAAGAGAAATCTTCTGGAGGGGAAGCAGAGGGAATGGAGTCCTCTGCATCAGAATCCTCATAGGTAGATAAGGGCAAATCCTGGTCATCAGAAGAAATAGAAATTTCAGAATCCTGATCAGAAGAATCAGAAGGAAAATCTGTTCTAGGTCTCTTACAGGGAGAAGAGTGGCTTCCTCTAATTAGAGTAATAAGGTCTTCAGCCATTCTTATCATTTGTTTTTTAGGCATATGGGCATGATCATGCAGTTTGGACGTCAGTTTTCTAGGCGTGGATAGAGTCTTAGGCCTTGAATAAGAAGATGGCGTCGGTTTGATATGCAAGTCAGTAGGCCTGAATACACCCTCAGAAGCCGGTGTCTGCACAGTGGCTCCGGAACCATCCAAGGTAGAGACATCCGCAGGTTCCATAGTCAAAGAAGCATCTCGTGGCATACCGAACTCCAAATGGGTCTCAGTAGAGGCCTGCAAATTTGAAGTAGTGGGTATCAGGGGTTGCGAAAGCACCTCACTGAGTGCCAGCGAACTGGCGACTAGCTTAACTGAAGCGCTCGGCAGCTTTGGACCTATGCGGTCTGTCTCTATCTTTATCTTTACATTTTTTCAGAATGTCGGCAGTCAGATGGCTTATCAAAGTCATTTCTGGATAATTGAACCGAGTACTGAAATACTTAGATGCGAAAATGAACCGATGATGAATAGTATGAGGATTGAATAAGACACAAAACCAACAGCGAGGGACGTCATGGTCTTGGCCTAAGCAAGGAATGCAGTACGAATGAAAATCTTTATGAGGTATTTGCTTTCCACAAGAAATACAATTGTTAACATTTTCTGACATTGGTTTAGAGCAAGAAAAAGGATCCCCAACAGGGTACTTATCTTTTTTGAAGACTTCGGTTCTGAAACTCGAAAATGTAAATTTCAGGAGACAGCCGACCGGCACTTGCGAACTGCTTCTGCCTCACGCACTGCACGGCAAGAAAGACTGATGTAATGGTGTCGGCTGCATGTTTTATACCCCTGATGACCTGACGTCATATAAGAAGGGACAGCAACCAACACAGGACCCAAGACTTTGATAATCAGGCTGGCTGAGGGCTACCTGCAAGCAGATAACCCAATTGTAATGCCTGCAACAGTGAAACACGAAGAACATCCAGGACTGCAACAGTGAATACACTCGAACATCTACATTTATAGTAAGTGTACACAACTGTACTATGTTCTTCATGTTTCGCTGTTTCAGTCATTACATTTGGGTTGATTTCCAAAGCTAAGGAAGGGAGGAGGAAGTTAGAGAGCATTAGGGCCAGCTATTAAGCCCTGCAAGACTGCAGTGGCAAAACCAGCTCTGGATTTAGAAAAAATAGGCATGTGGTAATGCTTGGTGAAGGTATGTACAGAGCTCCAGGTAGCAGCTTCTAGGATGTCCCTGGTAGGAACTCCTCTGAGAAAGGCTGTAGAGGTAGATGCAGCCCTGGTGGAATGTGACCTTATCCCCTGTGGGGTAGGTTTTCCATGGTGCTTATAGAAGAAATGAATGCAATGGACTATCCATTTAGAAATGGTTTGCTTTGAAATGGCCTTCCCCTCTGCCCCTGCAGCAAAACCAACTAGCAGCTGTTCAGATTTCCTGAGAGGCTTAGTCCTGTCCAAATAAAATCTAAGTTGTCTGTGCACTTCCAAAGAGTGCAGAATTTGTTCTCCTTTGTTTTGTGGATTCAGGAAGAAGGTAGGCAAATGAATGGACTGATTTAGGGTCACACTAAACACCACCTTGGGCGCAAAGAAAGGATTGGTCCTGAGGGAAACCCTGTCTGCATGGAAGATAATGAAGGACTCCACTGCCATGAGGGCTAGTAATTCAGACACTCATCTTGCTGAAGTGATGGCTAGAAGGAAGGCTGTTTTCCAAGAAAGGAATTTCAAATCTGCATTTGCAGCTGGTTCAAATGGAGGGAGTGTGAGCTTTTCCAATACAAAGTTAAGGTCCCAGGCTGGAAGTACGGGCTCGCCTGGGGGGGTCTTAAATTTTTAGCCCCTCTGAGGAATTGCTTTAGCAGGGGGTGAGAGAAAAGAGGTGTAGTCCAGTAATATAATGTGCTGAAATGGCAGAGGCATGGATTTTAATATACGAGAAGGATAGGCCCTTGTGGAGCACTTCTGCTAAGTACTGAAGGATATGAGGTAAGCTGGGCACAGTTGTGCCCATTCCCTGAGTCTGGCTCCAGGAACAGTATCTTTTCCACTTTTCAGCATAGGACTTTCTAGTACTAGAACTCCTTGCTTCCAGAATGACATCTAGCACCTGCTTACTGAGGGATGCTATTGTAGAGCTCAAGGAATTAGCCAGACTGCAAGGTTCAGGGTTTGAAGCGGAGGGTGCAGAATCTGGCCCGCCTGCTGTGACAGCAGGGGAAGGTGTCTGAGGTAGGTGCCATGGCTCCAGCAGTATCATACTGCGCAAGAGGGGGTACCAGTGCTGGTAAGGCCAGTCTGGTGCAATCAGTATTGTCCTTGGCTTGTCCTGTTTGATCTTTAGCAGAACCTTCGAGATTAGAGGCAGAGGGGGAAAGGCATAAACCGAGAGGCTTTCCCAGGTAAAGGACAGGGCATCCACTTTCCAAGCTTGACTGTGGGAAGTCCTTGTGCAGAATTTGTCCAATTGGTAGTTTTGAGGGGAGGCAAACAGGTCTATCTCTGGAGTCCCCCATTTGTTCCTCAAGAGGTTGAATATGTTTGGTTCCAGTTTCCATTCGTGTCGGTCCATGAGATTTCTACTTAGGTCGTCTGCCAGTGAATTTAGCTTGTCTGGCAGGAACTGAGCTTGTAGATGCACTTTGTAGTTCAAGGGTGTGTTCCACAGGGCCATGGCTAGTCTGCAGAGAGGGTATGAATGGGTTCACCCCCTGCTTGTTTATGTACCACATAACTGTGGTGTTGGCTGTCTTTACCAATAATTGTCCTATGGCAGCCCGGACACCAAATGGGTCTCAGTAGAGGCCTGCAAATTTGAAATAGCGGGTATCAGGGGTTGTGAAAGCAGCCCACTGAGTGCCGGCGTCTTTGAAGGCTGCCAGGGAATTCTGTACAGCTAACATTTCTTTTTGGTTGATATGCAGGTGCATCTGACTCGGGTTCAATTTGCCCTGAATGCACTGCCCTGCAATGTGAGTCCCCCATGCATACACTGATGCATCTGTTGCTAGGGTTTGGGTGGCAGGGGTTAGAGTGAAAGGGAGCCCCTGCCCACCAAAGGAACTCTGTCTTTATACAAGGAATAAAAACTAAAAAACAAAATCCACGTCCAGTCTGAAAACGAACAAACGAACTTTAATTTAAAGCGCTTTTCGGCACACAATAGATAGCCTTCATCAGAATACAGAATAAGAATGATTTCAACATATTTTATATACAAAAAGGCGCCATAATTAATCAATTAAATAATTAAATAATTAATTAATCTTTTCAAAGGCACAATTTTTAAAGACAAAGGGTATTATACTGAAAAATGATGCACTGTTAAAGCTAAATAAATCAATAACTGTAAAAATATTTAATAAACTTCCAACATTTTTAACTTAATCAAACTTCTAGTTACCTAATCAATTCAATTATAAATTCAGTCTGTTGTTATACACAATAACGGAAAACAAATAAAAATAAAAATATTAAAAAAAGAGAAAGAAAAAATATATTATTGTTAGATTATAAAATATATATATCTCAAAAATGTATTATGTTAAAGTGCTAGTGATATAAATTTACATTCATAAAATAAAAAATAACTTATATCAATTTACAAGGCACTTCAAAAGATGAAATGGCTCCCTAATTCTAAACGTCTATTTATTGTATTTATTAGTTACTTTTGTGTTATTAATCTAAAAACTGGTTAAGTTAATTCAATGCATTGTTAATGTTGGTTACCTCACCAAACTTCTCAATTTTAATAAAACGCCTATTGATAAAACTTCATTAAGGCCTGGGTAGTTACTGACATTTAATTTAATTTGCCACTTCAATTCTAACTCCAAGAGTTCAGGGAGTAGGGACCACCTCTAGGATTGTTGTCTAGTCTATCTATGATCAAAAATTTAAACATGTTGTCATGGAGACACAACATGCTTGGCCAGTGCATTGTCAGCCTTCTTGTGGGTAACGGCATAGATGTGTTCATAAATCCTATCCCTGAGTCTACGCTCAGTTTTATCCACATAGAAGGCAGCACAAAAAGAGCATTTGGCCAAATAGATGATACCTTTTGAATTACAATTATATTTATCTCGTAATTTATAAGTTACGTTTCCCAATGTAAATGAATTGCTAACAAGTACATGTTTACACATGCTACAAGATTCACATTTAAACATCCCAGTTGACTTCTTCAACAAGTCGGGTTGAAATTTTAAAGAGTCCTTTAAATTTAAGCCACGCCTAAATGTCACCATAGGTTTATGTCCTATTTTATTCATTAAGGATACGTTGTTTTTAAACAAATTCCAATTTTTATTCAGTATGTTAATACATGCTGGACTCAATTTAACATAAGTTGTGGCAAACGAAATAACTCTATTTCTGTCACTCTTATGGATATTAGATGGATCCTTAGAGATTAGGTCAGTATTACAACCAGAGTCAAACATTTGGCCAGATTGAACACCATTTATAAAATCCAAATTATTACTTAATTGAACTCCATTTATATCTTCACTACTCAAGTTATTTATAAAGCTGTTAGGGCTTGAAGTTTGTATAGCCAATAAAGGACTAAAGTGATTGTTTTCTCTCTCTGATTTAACCTCGGCTATCATTTCGTCAATGAGCTCAACCGGGTACTCTCTTTTTACAAAAGCTGTTTTTAAGAAAAGACATTCTTCTTTAAACTCATCATTGAGAGTAACTATCCGGGCCGCTCTGACTAACTGCCCTTTAATAACAGCCTTCTTTTGATGAAAAGGGTGGCAATTTCAGTAGTGAAGAAATGTATTAGAATATGTTTTTTTACAGTAGACCCTCGAGGTATAACTGTTTAATTCTAAATTCTTAGAGGTTGAATATGTTTGGTTCCAGTTTCCATTCGTGTCGGTCCATGAGATTTCTACTTAGGTCGTCTGCCAGTGAATTTAGCTTGTCTGGCAGGAACTGAGCTTGTAGATGCACTTTGTAGTTCAAGGGTGTGCTCCACAGGGCCATGGCTAGTCTGCAGAGAGGGTATGAATGGGTTCACCCCCTGCTTGTTTATGTACCACATAACTGTGGTGTTGTCTGTCTTTACCAATAATTGTCCTATGGCAGCCCAGACTCCAAATGGGTCTCAGTAGAGGCCTGCAAATTTGAAATAGCGGGTATCAAGGGTTGCGAAAGCAGCTCACTGAGTGCCGGCGTCTTTGAAGGCTGCCAGGGAATTCTGTACAGCTAACATTTCTTTTTGGTTGATATGCAGGTGCATCTGACTCGGGTTCAATTTGCCCTGAATGCACTGCCCTGCAATGTGAGTCCCCCATGCATACACTGATGCATCTGTTGCTAGGGTTTGGGTGGCAGGGGTTAGAGTGAAAGGGAGCCCCTGCCCACCAAAGGAACTCTGTCTTTATACAATGAATGATAGGAATCATTGATTCCAGATCCTGAGAATGTTGACACCATAGGCTTTTTAGATACCATTGTAGTTTCCTCATATGCAGTCTTGCACATGGAATTAGTAGAATGCAAGAGGCCATGAAGCCCAGGGCTTGCAGAATTTTCCTTACAGACAGCTGGGTCTTTGTGGCTAGTAGCTTGAAGTAGGCTGTCAAATAAACTTGTTTCTCTGGAGTGAGGTAAGCCATCTGGGAAGCTGTGTTCAAGCTTGCTCCCAGGAATACAATCTGTTGGCAGGGTACTAGGTGAGATTTCTTTTCGTTTATGGTGCATCCCAGTGAGGTTAGAAGTTTCTTTACGAATGCCAGATGTTTTAATAGCAAGTCCTGGCTTTCTGCGTGAATCAGACAATCGTCCAGGTATGGGTATATTTGAAAATTTCTCTGCCTGCAAAATGCAATGGCTGGAGCTAGACACTTTGTGAATACCCTGGGCGCAGTAGATAAGCCAAAGGGAAGTGCAGAGAACTGATAGTGCATGGAGCCTGCCCTGAAGTGTAGGTATTTCCTGCAAGATTCCCTTATTGGAATGTGCATGTAAGCTTCCTTTAAGTCTAAGGTTGCCAACCAGGCATCTTTGCCTAGCATAGGAAGCAGCTGTTGAAGTGTTAGCATTTTGAATTTTGGGATTACCAAAAAGGTGTTTAGAATACAGAGGTCTAGGATAGGATGCAAGGAGTTGTCTTTTCTGGGTACCAGGAAAAGTTTTAAATAAAAACCTTGTCCCCTTACTTTTACTGGAACAGGTTGAATAGCCCTGATACTTAGAAGAGACAGAACCTGCTGTTGAGCCTCTGCCCACTGATTTGGGGGTAGGTCTGGCCAACTGTTTGGGGTTGGTAGGGTGTGGAAGTGGAATCTGTATCCCTGGAAAACTATATTTAAAACCCATTTGTCCTGGGTAATGAATTTCCATTTTTTTGCATGCAGGGCGAGCTTTCCTCCCAAGGGAACAGGCAGCTGAGCAGGGCTTAGAAGGGTTAAGGTTAAGTCATTGTGACATTTTTCCGTAAGGGGGTGTCCTACTACTTCCTGCTTTGGAAGTGGGAGCCCCCCACTGCTTAAGCCTGTACGTAGCCTGAGACTGTAACATAGGTGATCTGCTGTTCTTGCGTTTGGATTGAGAAGGCCTGGAAGAGACTGGAAATGACCAATTCTTTGAAGGACAATGCCTACTAAATCTGGGAGGCTGTACTTGCAGGAAATATTTAACAGTTTGCATAGATTTCGCTTTTTCCTCCATCATTTTGAGGACGACTTCTGCTTTATTGCCAAACAGGCGGTCTTGGTTTAAGGGAGCATCCAGTAATTTAGCTTTAACATGATCTGGCAAGTTTTGCTCCTTAAGCCAAGCATGCCTTCTAAGTACAGACCCAGTGAAAGCAGCCCTGCAAGATTCTTCTAAAGAGTCAAAACCACATTGGAAAGCATGTTTATCAACTTGTTCAGCAGAATGCATTAAATCCTGTAATTCTTTGTGTTCAGCACAGTCAGGAATCAACATCATTTTCTGTTTAAGTAGTCCAATATGCTGCTGGTACTTTAACATATGAAACTGTCAAAGTAAAGCCCTAATGGCCAAAGTAGCAGAAGTGTATACCTTCTTATCCCATCTGTCAAAGGCTCTAGAATCTCTATCAGAAGAGGTAGGATTTTGTGGCAGCAGTAGCCTTAATGCCCTTTGGTCCTTGGGAAATGGTCTCTGAATACGCAGTAGGATTCTTGAAGAGGAACTTGTGAGAGTCAGGTATTCTGTAATACCCGTCAGGTTTTCTGGGAGCTGGAGGTAAAGTGATTGGAGACGGGCTAGATTCCAAGAAAGCATTATCTACAATGTCCAGAACAGGAGGGATAGCTAAAGGCCTGTGTTGAGAAAGGAGTAAGAATTCCCTAAGCCTCTTTTTGGAGTCAGAGCAATCCTGGCTTTTCCAGCAGAAATGCTCCCTAACAGTGTGCAAGGTTTCACCAAAAGAAAAATCTACTGGAGGGGAAGCAGAGGGAATGGAATCCTCTGCATCAGAATCCTCATAGGTAAATAGGGGGCAAATCCTGGTAATCAGAAGAAACAGAATTATCAGAATCCTGATCAGAAGGAAAATCAGTTCTAGGTCTCAGAGGGGGAAGGCTGGCTTCCCCTAATTAAAGTAATAAGGTCTTCAGCCATTCTAAACATTTGTTTTTTAGGCATAAGGGCCTGACCATGCGGTTTGGATGTTGGTTTTCTAGGCATGGGTCGAGTTTTAGGCCTGAATGAAGAAGATGACGTCGGTTTAAAATGCAAGTCTGTAGGCCTGAATACACCCTTAGAAGCCGGTGCCTGCACAGCAGCTCTGGACCCATCCAAGGTAGAGACATCCGCAGGTTCCACAGTCGAAGAAGCATCTTGCGGCATACCGGACTCTGAATGGGTCTCAGTAGAGGCCTGCAAATCTGAAGTAGCGGGTATCAGGGGCTGTGAAAGCGCCTCAATGAGTACCGGTGGACTGGCGACTAGCTTAACGGAAGCGCCGTCGGCAGTTTAGGACCTATGCGGTCTGTCTGTCTTTATCCTTAAAGTTTTTCAGAATATCAGTAGTCAGATGGCTTACTGAAACCATTTCTGGATAGTTATACAGAGTACCAAAATAATTTGCTGCAAAAATAGACAGACGACAAATACTTTGGGGATTGAATAAGGCACAAAACCAACAGCGAGGGACGTCGTGGTCTGGGCCTAAGCAAGGAATGCAGTACGAATGAAAATCTTTATGAGGTATTTGCTTTGCACAGGTAAGACAATTGTTAACTTTTACTGACATCGGTTAAGAGCAAGAAAAAGGATCCCCAACGGGGTACTTAGCTTTTTTGAAGACTTCAGTTCTGAAACTCGAAAACAAAGATTTCAGGCTGACTGGCACTTGTGAACTGCTTCTGCTTCGGGCACCACACGGCAAGAAAGACTGCTGTAATGGTGTTGGCTGCATGTTTTAAACTCCTGATGACCTGACGTCATGGAAGAAGAGACAGCATCCAATGCAGGAATCCAAGACTCTGGTCTTTAGGCCAGCTGAGGGCTACCTGCAGGTAGATAACCCAAATGTAATGACTACAACAGTGAAACACGAAAAACATCCATCATTTACTGCATAGGCAATCATACATTTATATAACTGATAAACCACATTGACACAATCCTAGTCACAAGCATTTTACATCTTAAACCATACTGACATACTCCCTGTTGCAAACATTATATATCACTTATAATCTACCCAATATTTTTCAATTGAACATTAAATAGCTCAATCAAGTCATGCTGCCTTTTAAATCTAATTCCTCCCTTGTATATATTGTTCCCGCAATTCACATTTTTTCCTATGTAGTTTGCTCCTACCCTTTTCTAAAGATGTCAGCTCTAGTTGTTTTATCTCTGTTACTATATTCACTACTTTTAGTACAGTTGGTTTAGATTTTGATTTCCATTTTCTAGTAATTGCTTTTTTGGCAGCCCCATTATTAAACACAACAAGGCCTTGCCACACTGTAGGCAATTCTGATTCTGTATCATAGCTCAGACGAATCATCTCCCTCATTAGACCAATCTGCCCACCCAGCATCGCCGACTGTGCATCCAGCAGGGAATCCTTAAAGTCCACCAACTCACTGCACTCCCAGAAAATATGTTCCCAATTACTTCTTTTTGGATTACAAAGCATTAATTAAATTTGTGCAACATGACAAAACAAGAAAACCTGGAAATATTGCACTTTTTTTGACTTTGTTAAAATTGTAGGGGGACTCTAAAGCATATGCCCTACTTCATATCATGAATATTTTGAGGAACACTAAGGAGAGGAGAACAGAAGGGAGACAGTTAACTGTAAATAAAACAAAACTGTTCTTAACAGTAATATTTTTATGGTGCATGATATAATCTGCATGCTATAAAATAAAGTTTTCTCAGTGATTTTCAAATGTAATGGGGATGCTAAAGTAAAAAGGTGCCCCTGTTTTTTTTTCCTTTTCTCTTTCTCCTTGTTCAGTTTTAAGAAATGTAGGCAGTGCAATGTAAAAATAGTGCGGTCAAAAGAATTTGATACAAGAAAAACTTATCTGATTTTTCTCATTCTTGCACAGGGGAATGACTGCATGAAGGCCTTTGACTTGATCTAGTAATCTTTAAGAGAAAGCAAATAAATAAAAAGAACATTGAAAATAATAAAGATTTCCTCTAGCAAATAAACAAATTAATGCCTGTAGAAGCAACACTATCTGGTTCTCATGTCCCTAAGGAGACAATTTGATAAAGAGTAATAAAAACAGAAAACTTATTTCTTTCAATGGCTAAGAGATACCGTTTTATATAAGCATTTAAGTGTTTTCCCATTCTTAGTAGAAGCACAGGCTGCACCATTCTTCTTAGCACAGATAACCTTCATTTAGGTTAACCCAAGTCAGTGAGTGTGACTGTCCATTTGGGACAACTGTTCCTATTAGGAGGGTAATACTTCAATATTTAAAGATGTACATAGTTTTGTGTGCTAATATTAAGTTAATGGGTTTTGGGGGTGTATTTATTTTTTCGTTTGAGGGCTTTCAATAAAACAAAAGGTTTTGTAAAATGTGACATAGGCTCAAATGGACACGACAAAAAGCAACTGTATAAAAGACCAACCTTCCAAACATTAGTATGCGTGTGTCACACAAAACTGGAGCTAGATACTTAACAAAACAACTGTTATAAATAAAAGGTGGGAATAATAACGTTTTAACACGATGACGCTTTTTATATTATCTGTAAATGTTAATGTCTCATATACATATATATATATATATATATATATATATATATATACATACATACATACACACACACACACACACACACACACACACACACACACACACACACACACACACACACACACAAAAAGAGAGAGTAGTGAACTACATTAAAAAATGTAGAGTGCAAATATCTATGCTATAGAAGACACATCTGGAATGAACTGAACATGTGAATTTGATAAAGAAAAGTATTCAAGACAGTTATTCAGTGAACTACCTGGGAGAAAGGAAAAGAGGAGTACTTATATTACTTGCAAAAGAAGCTCCAACAGTGACAGAAGAGGATAAAAAGGATAATAATGGTAGATTTGTCGTACTAAGGGGTAATGGCAAGGGAGGAGGATTACACTGGCATGCATCTAAATTCCACCTAAAACTGCTATAATGGAGCTGGGAGAAATAATCAGTTTTCAGCAGGGACTATTACTTATAGATGGGGACTGTAATTTGATTTGCAGCAATGAAGATGTGTCTGGGGGCAGAAGGAGAAAATACAACAAAGGATGGTAGATTTGTGAAGAAATTTATGAAAATATTTGGCATATAAAATGTAAATCCAGTAGTAGGAATTCAGAGTGAATTTATATATTATTTCCCAAGATACAAAAACAGTTAGGCTAGACAGAACCTGCATTTTACTGGAACATGTGCATTTAACTGTAAGTTTTGATATGCATTCAATAACTATTTCAGATCACATGCTAATAATAACTAAAATAAAAACACAGGGTAACAAAATAAAAATGAGACACTAGTGCCTTCCCACCTATCTGAGGAAATGAGAGGAATTTAAGGAATGGGTAGTGGAAATTACTTGTGAGTTATTAGAGATGATAGAAATTTCTTCAGAAAATATAGCTAGGGAGTGGGATAAAATTAAAGTGGAGTTTAAAAATAGGGTGGAAATAAGGGAGAGAGAGAGATGGTTAATAAGTAACAAGAATTCTTAAGAGGAAATGACAAATGTTCAAGTACTGCAGAATAGGAATCTCAAAGAAAAAGGAGAGAAGCAATTGCAGACTGTTAAGCAGAAAATAAATGATTAGCCCAATAATATGCATGAGTTTAGAAAGACTGCTGTTAACCAACTGTTTTTTGATGACAACATAGGAACACAAAAACTTTTAGTGCAAGGACTAATCAACAAAAAGTAAAAAGGATTGTCGCCAAGCTTAGAAAGCCTATAACAAGTGAGACAAGAGATCCTGTAGAGGTAATAAAAATATTTTGGAAATGTTATGAAAGTCTGTAAGAGTACAGAAATATAGAGATCAAGAAAAGGTACAAATTGATATGTTTACGGAAGAATTAATATGCCAAGGTTAGAGGCAGATAAGGCTCAATTACTAAGAGTTACGACAGCAGGAGATGAGATAAAAGTGGTGATGTATAACCAATCCACAGTAAAGTCCCAGGAGAAGATGGTATTCCAGTGGAAGTTTGGAAGCTAGGAGGGGAAAAAACTGATAAAGATCTGGAAGTCTTTGTTTACAATATTTTAAGAGGTGGAAAAGCACCAACATCCGGGAAGAAAGTGGTGGTTGCTGTAACACCCAAAGAGGTAAAGCTCCATTAGATCCAACTTCATACAGGCCCATTTCAATCCTAAACCATGACTATAAAGTGTTTATATGTCTATAAGGGCTAAAAGAATGTCAAAGGTGATGCCAAAATTGATAGATACAGATCAATGAGTTTTTTTCTGGAGGGGAGGCAAACAGCCGACAACATTAACAGAAGATGATCCAGAGGGAATAACCCTGTTGTGGGTCAGTCTTAATGACGAGAAAGCATTTCAGAGAGTAAGCTGGGAGTTTAAGAGCAAGGCAATGGAAATATTTGCATTCCCTGAGAAAATTATAAGGTTGATTAGGAGGATATATGAGGGATATGACGCGAAAATTAAAAAGGGTGAGTTCCTTTCTGATAATTTCTGTTTGAGAGCAGAGGAACAGAACCAAGCAGGGAGGTCCCTCTTTCCCTTTTGTTATTTGCACTATATTTAGAACTACTGACAATGAAAATAAGAGACTGAGAAAGTGAAGAATACAATTAGCATGGTAGTCAAGAAAAGCTGGCTCTATTTGCAGATTATATTATTTTATACCCGATACAACCAGAAAAGGACATTTCAGTGTTGTGGAACATTTTGAGGCAGTTTCACATCTCTTCAGGATACAAAATTAATGAAGCTAAAACAAAGGCAATAGCTGTAAATTATGTACCCACACACAAATTGCTTCAGCAATATCCATATTTATGGGGAAACGATAAAATGAAGAACTTAGGATTATGGATTAAAAAGAATTCTGGTGTGGCAGCTAAAGAGGAGTTGAAAGAGACTAAACAAAAGACAATACAAAAACTGAGAGATTGGAAGCTCTGTTATATAGATATGGATAGCAAGATACAAGCAGTTAAATGCTTTTAGTCCATTTAGTTTTACACACAGGTCAAGCATATTTTTATCAACCAAAGGAGAAGATGTGGATAGCAATTAATAAAGAACAGAAGGATTTTAACTGGGAGGTGAAGACTACAAGAGTGGAGTGGGTTAAGCAAATTCTTCCAACTTAACAAGGCAGGTTGGGATTACCTGATTTCAAGGGGCATTTCAGAGCTAAGCAGTTAAGGCTCCTATACAAAGCACAAGCAGAAACCTACAATTCAAAGTGGAAAGGGATGATGATGAAATAGGGGGAAGCTGAAGAAACAAGGAAAGACTGGAATTTTGGATGCAGATTCTTAAGGAGAAAAGCAATAACCATACAAAATATTATACTTACAAAGTAGTGGAAAATATTCTAAGAACTAAGCCAAAATGGGAATGGACAAATAAAGATTCTGATAAGGATGACTGCAATTAGGGATACAGACAATAAGCAAGAGGGGACTGGAATTTATTGTAGAAAACTGGCAAAAGAACCAAAGTATTAGGAGCAAATAATCAAAGAAAATAGGTAATAGAATAGGAAAAGGCCAAGAACTTATTTGGACTGCAGGCTAGAGATTGCCTTCCCTATCAAGGGCTGATATCAGAGTATAGGTAAGGAGAAAGAAATACGGGGATCCTAAGTGAAAGACCAGCACTGGTAGAGCTCTTAGTAGACTCTAGAACAGAAGCTGCTGTTAAAAAACGAATAACTAGTAGAGTATAAAAAACCCTGCATCCTAACTATAACAATCAATCAAAAGAAGTTAGAAAGGGAATGGGAAGAAAGATTGGATAAGCAATTCACAATGAAACAACTGGGGGATATATGCATGCCTCTCAAATATGCAACAAAGTCTAGAAGATTTTGGATCTTTTCTTGGAAGTGTTTGCATAGGCATTTTTATACCCCAAGTAAACGCCAAAGAATTTTTCCTCAGACAGCAAATGTTGGAGATGTGCCGGAGAAAAAAGAGGTAACTGGGAACATACTTTCCAGGAGTGTAATGAGTTGGCAGACTTTAAAGATTCCCAGCAGACTGTTCTGTCAGAGATACAGGGTTAGGAAATTGTGTTAACTAAGGAAATGATTTTTTGAGCTATGACACAGAACTGGAATTGCCCAGACATAGTAAGGCCTTGTTGAGTCGAATTATGGTGGATGCCAAAAAAAGCTATTACTAGAAAATGGAAATCACTAGAAAATGGAAATCAAAGTCTAAACCAACTTTACTAGAAGTAGTGAATACAATAACAGCGATACTGAGATTTTTAGAAAAGGGTAAGAGCAAATTACAAAGAAAAAATGGAAATTGTGGGAACAATACATGCAGAGGAGGAATGAGGTTTAAAAGAAGGCAGGATTTGAATTGGCTATGTAATGTCTGACTGACAATGACTGGATAGATTACAAGTGATGTATAATGTTTGCAACTAAAATTATGTCAAAATGGTTTGTAATGTACAATGTTTGAAGACAAAATTATGTCAATATGGTTGGTGATGTATGTTTGCAACTAAAATTATGTCAATAAGGTTTGTTTTCATTTATAAATAAATAAAAATAAAATAAACCAGGTGCTCCAAGGGACCAGAACTTGGATCCACAAAGCGTTTATTGTCTTACAGTTTAAAAAAAGTTGAAAAACAAACTGCTGTTGTAAAAAAATCAAACAGGTTTTGTCTTAAAAGTAAAAGACATTATCAGAACCATTGCATTTAGAGCAGCTAGGCTTTTTTAATCAAAAACCCACCCTTAACTGAAAACAAGTCATGAAGCCAAGTCCTGCATTTAAAGCTATACACTCAGCTAGCATTCACCTTGAACAGATATGTGTAATAAATGGTTACAAAATAAAACATCATGAATAAAATAAGTAAAAATAATGTACATATATACATGCTGTGATTGCAGAAGCCATACTACAAAAGCAACAAAACAATTACATGCTCTTACATAAATTGCATCAACTTGTCTTTTGCCAACTTGCATTTAGACAACTTATATTTTTATTGATCTTTTTTTTAGCTCACTGACAATAGAAACTGTTTCTTTTAAGCTTGGTGGCACAGTAGCATTAACTCTCAACTGCCAAAGCATTTCTTTATGCAACAACGCATTTTTCCAGTCTCCACAATATGCTGCCAAATCACCTTGTTCTACAGCAAAGAACATAAATTTGTCAAACCCCACACAGATAACAGAGTAACTAGCTAAAGTGCTCTTGACATTTCGCTGGATGCTATAAACATGCTGGTAAATACGCTTATTAAAACCGTTATTGGTTTTGCCAGTGTAAAAAGCTTGGCATTGTGTGCACACAGCAAAATAAATCACTCTCTCTGTAAAACAATTAAATCTGCCTCCCTTGGCATAGCCGCTGATTTTATCATAAAGCCACCCTTCATAGTGCCCTTCAACACAGCCACACTGATTGCATCTTCCGCATCAGAATTTTCAGGAAAATTCTCCATCCTGCATGTAGGTTTATTCTCCAAAATACTTTTAAAATTACTCTGTCTTTTAAAAGTGAAAGTAGGCTTAGCCTCATTAAATCTCAGTATGGCCTCTTTGCTACTTAAACCAATTTTTCAAATGATCCTTTGTATTTCCTTGGCATCAAGTGAGCAATGAAAAGCCATGTTAGTACTTAAATCAAGGGACTGGTTACTCTGAGCAACATCATCTGGATTATTGTTGTACCTATGTTTAAAAATGGAACCATATATACCATTTTGTTCACTCCATACCTCTCCTGTGACCTCATCCACCAGGGCACAAGGATAATTAGTTCAAAAAACATTTTTTTTTCAAGACAAATTCTTCTTGGCACCTGTTGTCATTTGATGTCAATCTAGATACCCTAATAAACTGACTTTTTATAATGCCCTTTTTCTGGTGGTATGAGTGGCAGCTGGAATAAAATAAAAAAAAATTACAATAAGTGGGCTTTCTAAATATCCCTGTTTCAAGGGTTCCATTTGGTGAACGCTGAATTTTAATGTCCAAATATGCAATTTCGTTGACATTGACATGGTAAGTAAAATCCAGAAACTTGGTACTATGTTGCATCAACCCAACAGTTCATTAAATTGATCTATACTACCTTGCCACAAAATATCTGTAGTAGGCTTTGCAAAGCTTAAAAAGTAGAAACTTAAGGTGGGAATTAATGTCCCTGTTCAACAAAACGCCATTTGCAAACACTGGCACAAATGGCTCTTATGGTCACCCCAGGGCACTGTTTACAATATTCGTTGCCAAACACCAGGAAATTGTTAGACAAAATTATTTCCATGAAATCATGTATTAAATTTTAATCATTTTCAGTTTGTCCCCCATACAGTTTAACCATCTCATCAAACCATAACAAACCTTGTTCTTGTGGGAGGACAGAAAACAGACTTTTAATGTCATTGGTAATAAAGTAATGAAAATCATGGTCAGCCTCTCTTATTTTGTCTAACAAATCCCATGAATCACAAATGACATGTCCAAAAGGTTTAAACAAAATTTTGAGTTTTGTGTCAACAAATTTGGCCAGTGACTCAGTGATGGACCCTACTGAAACCACAACAGACTGTAAAGGTGGATCCCTGCTGTTCGAATGTAACTTTGGAATGCCAAAAATTCTCGGAATAACACGGTCCCACACTCTTAAAAACTCGTATAAATCTTCTGGCAACTGCTCAAACAGAAACAGCTCTTCCAATGCTATTCTCACAGCCCTAAATGCTATGCTTATCTCATTTAATGACACAACATTATATACAACATTGTCACATAACAAGTTAAGCATTCTCCCCTGATAGTCAAGGTTGTACATAATTACTTCACCTTTATCAGGATGCATGCATCTAATGTCTACATCTTGTGTAACAGATGTTAAAATGTCCTTTTCATAAGGTGACTAATTGTAGTAGAGGTGTTGGTGACAATAAACGCTTTGTGGATACACGTTCTGGTCTCTTGGAGCACCTGCTTTATTTTATTTCTGGATTACCTACTCGGTTTGCTACCTTCTTGTCTTTTACTTGTTTTCATTTATATAAATGTATGCTTGCCTACGTCATATGTGATAATTCAATAAAGATATTTCTTGTTTTAAAATAAATTCTAATGTTTCTCCAGGGATCAATGAGCAAATTAATATTAAATGTCTTTTGGAATGAAATATTCATTAGAATGTATATTATACACTTAGATTTATTATTTTAATGTTTGTATGCATAATTTTAATGACAGCATATGTTTAGTGTTTTGTAATATAAAAACAGGTTTACACCACTAACTGGTTGGACAGATCATGTGATCTGAGGTTTTACATTTAAATTGTGAGGGAGCACCGTTGTTTTAGTTCTGAAGAAGTCTTTGTAACAGGCAGACAAAAGCACTAAACCTTACTAAATTTTTTGGGCCTGCTTTTTCTATTTTTTTTTTTTTTTTAACGTTTGATATACCCAGTTTTTCAATGTGGAGCTTTTTTGGTTCTTAAATGGTAATTACCAGGTAATCAGGCAGCTTAGCCTGGCTATGTGGTAAGACAACTTCTGCTCGCTCCTCCAAGATCAACAAGAATGGTTCTCCCTTGCCCAGAGAGGGCAACACAAAAGCCAAAGGTGACCATAGAGGAGGTGTCTTAAATCCTGGTCCTTAGCAGCATCTGGAAGAACTACACTGGTGGGACCAAGAAACAACAAGTGGCCTGTCACAGTAGAGTCATCAACCAGTGGCTGGGGCAGTGAGAAAGCCGATCAGACATCGGAAGTCTCTCTTGAGAAATTCTCTTCTTGTTGACGGGAGAGGGAAGAATCAAATAGCCAGATTACTGCTTCATGGCTAACCAGAAAAGGAGGCTGGTAGGAGCCTAGGTGAGTCACTAAACTTCCTGACAGGAAAACATAAGTTTTGAGGTACAAATTTCAGTGAGGACACCCCAAAATAACACATTCCAGCCTCTAATAGTAATTTCCCATACAAAAAAATGTAGAAATAAAGTACATAAAAATTGAATTTAAGACATTTTCACACAAGAATTCACTGAGAAAAAAAAAAAAACTAACAGCCTGTGCCAGTCCATAAAACGAACATTTCTTAACATAAAAAAAACTTCTCCTCAGAAAAAATAATGACCTGGGTGGTTATCCCAAGAAGGGTACCTATCAACCAAACCTTGAAGGAATGCTAGCCAACTTAAGTTTCACAAAACCTGCTGGAGAGTGCATTTCAATGGCAAGAAATTGCTAAAGCTTTGACAACCTAGCCACTGCTTTTATGCAGCTCTCATCAAGCCCTTCTGTGATTAAGGTGCACAGAACGTTCCCTGAAGCTTTGAAGACTGGCCAGTGGTCATATCCTTGGCAGGATATAACCCAAATAACTTAGGCTACTGCAACAGTGATCTAAATGCTGAACATGGCATGCCCCTCTTGAAACTAAAAATGATTAAGAGAACTGGAGTATGTAGTCACAGCAATATAACAGGAAAGCTGGAAAAGTGCAGACTGAAGAGCAAAATACATGACAAAATGCTATCAGAGTTATGCTAGTTTAGTGAAGTGTTAGCCACTAAGGCTATCCCATAAAATTAAATCAACATTACAGGGAGAGGCTTAAATTAAATGCAGTTCAAGTTGTACCTGTATTTGAATAGATGGTGCTTCCAAAGCTCGGAAAACCATTGGAAGTACACAATTCTTTATTCCATCAGAAGGTGTTTTGGTCAGGAGCAGGTCCATTTTTTGAAGAAAAATTAACAATATCTGCAAATACAACACAGTCAGTCATGAGTTTCTTAAATATATTACACCTATTAGTCAGTCATGAGTTTCTTAAATATATTACATCTATTTTACACAAAATGCATATGTATGCCTTACAATTGTGTAATAGTTCTTATACTTGTTAATTCCATGCTCAAAATAATACAGTTGTAGTATACCTCAATTATACTGGCCCCAAATGCTACTGGTCATTTTAATATGCTGCAAAGTGTTTCACTTAGCCCTTTTACTGCAATGTTTTCTTGTACTCTAATATGCCTGCAATTTGATTACAGACAAAATTCTGAAAAAAAAAATCAACCATAAGCTCTGTCTATTCAAAATACTTTTCAATTACCAATTATACCGCATTGCTTTGTTCACTAGCTTTCCCTCGGTTTTTTTTTTTTTTTTTTACTTTTTCTCCATACATGCAGTCAGTACCCTCCAGTACCATGACTTTTTTTATATCCATGCTGGTTAGCCACAGCAAAGCTAGGACTGTACATGTCACCGCGAGTGCCCAGCAGTGACTAGGGTAGATCTTTTAGGCATGCTGACAGGGCTTTCTCATGTAGTGGGAACAACAATGAGAAGAAAAAAAGGGAATTTGACAAAGAAAATTTTGAAAGGGACTTGACAATAACCAACCTGTTACATGTTTTGGAACGGGAAGTCATAGAATTCACCTTGACAGGTAAATTCTGACATACATTTTTAGAATATCTATTTGCTTATGACTGGAAAGACCAGATCATAATGACGAGCTTTATCTGTTCTCTGTACTACCTGTTATAGAGAGAGAGAGAAAGAAAGAGTGAAGGACAGCCAAGTGTTTTACAACTTTGAAAACTGTAATACAGTTTTGCCATGTTAATCTTTGCAGATTGTGAAGTATGCACAGCATTGTAGAGCTTACACAAAATTTGTTGCAAGACTAAGAGAAAAAAATAAATAAAAACAAAAACGTAAGGTTTATTGTGTGTTAACAGTTCTGTAAGGTATAACATACTTAGCTCTGCCTAACACATTGACCAGAAGAAGCAAAGCGTATCCGACTCTATAACAGATATAGAGACTTTAATACACTCCACACTGCCACATACAATAATCTGTGGCAGTCTGAAGTGTATTACATTTTTTAAACCTGACTGAATTATTTTATGGTGGCCACTGTTCATAGCTACTTACTAGGGTACTGATCTGTGAGGATCTTATGAAGTCTATCCTTACCATTTACATAGCTTTTTGGCGCTTACATTTTGTGTAGGAATAACCCAGAGGGGGGCAGAAAGTACAGGTGACTTAGTAAACTTACTATAACAGTAGATGTTTTTAATGATCACAGCTGCAGTAGTCTTAGCTACATGCAGAGCTGACTAAAAGACAGCTTTGGGCACAAAGCCCTAGACAGCTTTCCTGCCAACAGAGAAAGGGAGGAGGAGCCCTGAATGGAAAATGCTAGGAAGGACAAAAAAATAATCACATGAACATGATTGTGAGCAAGTTAATTCAAATTGTTTAGATCAATATAACACATTACATGAATTATTACAGGCGAGAGTACAAATTGGTGTTTTAGATTAAAAAATGTGGAGCTATTATTTATAGCCAAACCTAGGCAGTCTATTTTTTATATAGTAGGCCTAAAACTCATAAGTCTCTAGTTAATCTACCAGGAAGACCAACAATATCAGGAAGAGATAATTTTCAGAAAAGGTACAGCTTTTATTGGACAGTATTATTAAACCCTTAGCATAGTCTTCAGCATTTTAGTAAAAAAATACAAGTGAAGTAGTTAATAGGACTAAGGAAGTCAAATAGGGAAAATGAGATGTTTTAAATATTAATATATGTTAAAGATATCTTTCTACTAAACAAAGATTTGGGATAACAGCAGTAGCAAGAAACTTAGAGGAGGCACCAATTATGTCTTTTATCCACTCTCTTCTACATTTTGCTTTGTTACATAACACTTAAGTGGTTTAGACAAAAGAGGAATAGCAATGAAAGCATCATTTGTCCCAACATATTTTAGTTTGTTTATGAATGAATTTGAGAAAAGGATATTTAAGAGTATAATGAATGACTGTAAAGGGGAAAAAAGGGAAGCCCTTTCGGTACTTTTCCATTATCGAGGCAACACGTCTAATGTGGTAGCAAGCGCTTGCAATCATCGCACAGCTGTTAGCCCTGAAGCAGTTTTCTGAAATAATTTGGTTAATCCTTCTAAACTGGTAGGTTCTCTTTGGGGGAGACCCCTAGTGGTAAGTGAAAACCAGCTAATTCGTTCAGATTATTTTCATTCCTTATATGTACGCAGCATTGATGCAAATTTACTAAAGTCTCTGTTTATGCAACTCATCGTTGGGTGTTTTTGTTGAGAACAATAATGTTAGTACGAATAGATCCACGGGTCGTGTAACTGGTAATAAAGTTACGGTAAATTATTGATTTAGGAAGGTGAAGCATTTTAAATTTTTTTTTTATACGTGACATAATATGTCGTAAACATGTAATGCTGATGTAGTTGTTAAGGTACAAATATTTCTAAAGTAGGTAGGACTTGGAGCAGTTAGAGTTGAAGTTTGGCTGATGTGGAGCAGACCTTCGGTGGAATTTACGCATCTGGTGCGACTTTTCTTGAAACAAGGCTAGTACTTTCAAATGTTTCTTGGCAACAGTAGCTGATGGGAAAGCGAAGTTTAGATAAGTGAAAGTTATTTATCGCATGTGTTTCAACATTTGAGCATTAAAATTTATAGTAATGGCCTTTACAAAATTCTAGTAGGGGGTCAGGGAGAGGAGTTTGTTCTTATTTTGTGCAGTTAGAAAGTTTATGTATGCCTGATCTACATAGTTAATACAAAGGAAATCTCTGTAAATTATCACTTTCCACCTTTTAGCACTAAGAAAGTCTTGGCAAAGTCCCAAAAATAGGGACAGATTTTAAATGTTGCTCTTAAAAAGTTGCTTGAATAAAGGTCTGGTTTTACCATGCATTTTCCGATGGATTTAAAGTTTGAAACTCAAATACTTATTTACTGAATTTAGTCCTCAGAGATTTCCCGCAAAAGTCCAGAAAATCACAAATTTTATAAGGAACGGACCTAAGTCGGGCGAAAATCTGGCCATTCTGTAAGTCTGCAAGTCCTACCTACTTTAGAAATATTTGTACCTTAACAACTACATCCGCATTAAATGTTTACGACATATGTCACGTGTTAAAAAAAATAAATAAATAAAATGCTTGAGAAGTATGCTGTAAAAGATGGAAAGGTTTCAGGACTAACAGCTGTGCGATGATTGCAAGTACCTGCTACCACATTAGAAGTGTTGCCCTGATAATGGAAAAGTACTGCCCTTTCATCTGCAAAAAAATTAAAAGCAAATTGTTGGGGCATAAAATATGTTTATTATAAATAGGATTCCACAGTGAATTTTCTTGACATAACTGTTAGGAAGAGACGTATATGTAAAAAATTGTTTAGAAAGAAATCAGCAGCAAATACATTTTTACATGCAACAAGTGGCCATCAGTCACATTTAATAAAATCTGTACTGTATGGAGAATTTCTAACATCAGTAACCTCAGTGGTACTGTGTTTTAGAAATATAGGAAAGGAAATAGTTCAGAAATTGGTCCAACAAGGTTATTTTAAACACAAGTTAGAGCATCTACTGAAAAATTTAACAGAGGAGGAAAAATTTGTAATTTGCTAAACAGAAAACAAAAGAGGAATGGTACAGATGTTAACCATAGAATCTTGGAAGCAAGTAAGAACAATGATAAGTTGTACTACTGTGTTATAAAATATACATTTTCACAATCTTTTGTCAAAATTATAAGAAAACATTGGAACATTTTAATGTCAGATGAACGTCTTATGAATGTTTTACCAAAATTTGTTTGGCATTCAAGATTCCACTAGTTGCTAGGACCATTAGTCGGGATTTATTAATGCACTAGATGTAACATTTGCAGAAATACTTTAAAGTGTAGACATGTTAACATCAATGGAAGAAAAGTTAAATTAAGAAATTATTACAGTTGGCAAACATCAAATGTGATTTATGGTATTTGTTGTGATTAAAATGTTAAAAAAGGTATATAGGCCAAACCAAAAGAAAGGTTGAAATTAGAATACAAAACACTTTTCAAATATTATGCTGAGGAAATCTGATAGTATGTTAGCATTACACGCATTGGAAAAACATGAAGGAACTAGTGGTTTTAAGTAGTTTTTTAACTGTATTAGTAGTAGGGGAGGTGGCAAATAGTTACTGCTCAATCAAATGAAGTCTAAACTGATTTTGAAATTGAATATGTTAACTCTTAAAGGTTTAAACACCGTAATTAGCAATGCTTGATGGAAATTTGAATGGTTAATGGCTGAAGAATGTACAAAAACAAGGAAATGTGTGGTAAATGAATTATACCCTATGAAGGCATAAGCTGAACCACTAGGTGCCATTAAAGATTTATTCTTCCCATTATAAAAATGTGTGTTTTTTTAGTGACAATTAACTGTGTACAGTGCCTAGTTGATATTCCAGGAACACAATCTTATGAGGAAGAGTCAAGAAAAACTTCTGAATTCTCTTGGAATCCCACCAAGATTCTTGGCACTTTAAATAAGTTGACTCAGTATGGAAAATGTGGCTACACTGTAGCCTGCAATGAGCTATAACTGGAGCTAGACACTTTTTGAACAATCCAGGTGCAGTGGATAGTCCAAAGAGCAAGGCAGAGAACTAATGGATGTGATCCAGACACAAATAATTTAAGAAAGGCCTGAAGTCTGGATGAATAGGAATGGGATAGGTATATTTTCAAACTTGTGTTACTGGGAAACTTGAATGAGGAAGAAGAGGTAACTGATTGTGAAGTAACATCATTTTAAATTTGGGCAACATCACAAACAGACTTAGGAAAGAAAGATATAGAACTGATGTCCAAAGATTTGTTTTCTTTGGCACTAAAACATCCTTGAATAAAACCCTTTTCCCACATGGGAAGGGGAACTGGTGCTATCACTCTCTGGGACAGCACATGATAAACAAGAGGAAACGAGAGTCTAATCTTGACAATGAGGAACTACTTACTGGAAAGGAAGAATTTCCTCCCATTACCACCTGTAACCTACAAGAATGATTTTCAGAACTCATTTTTCTGAAACTATCTGCTTGCCAAAGAGTAAAGTAGAGATTTAGATTGTCCTTAATTCTGGGAGTTTCCATAATTCTTTTTGGGACTCCCTTACCATTTCTTCTTAAATGTTTGTTTACCTGCATTTTGTTGAGACTGTTTACTTTGATTCTTACCAAAACTGGATGAGGAGCTGCAGAATCTTTTGGAAAAGTTGGAGAAGGAAGGCTGAACAATTTAGAGATTCCCTGTATCAGTTTACCCCTTTCATCATACTCTTTGCTCACCTCTGCAGCAGATGGGTCAAAAACTGAATCTATGTCTAAAGAAGAATTTAAAATATAATTTTTAACATCATCTTGTACGTCTGAGAACAGAGCCATGCAAACCTCCTCAAAACAGTACCAGTGGCCATAGCTCATAAAGAAGTAACAACTGAGTCATACACACACTGTATACGATGAATAGTGACTTTAGTGACAGAAGAACTTAAAGTATTTATTGCAGGTTTTTCCTCCCAAGAAGAAACTGCAGACAAAATATTCATCATACTTTCACAATTAGTCAGAACAAACCTTAGTGTATGAGCCTGATAATTCAAAATTCTGCAAATCAAAGTTTGCCATACTTACCAATAATCTTCCCATCCTTAACAGAAATAGTAGGATTGAAATTAACTTAACTGCTTAGCAACAGAAGGATTAACTAAAGCTATAGTTGGGAGATCAGGTTGGGAAGATTTTATAAAAATGTAAAAGACTGAGCAACCTTATACATCCTTTCTGCCTTTTTAGAGGCAGCTGGCTGGCTGTTGGGAAAATGATAGGTAGTAATACATCCTCCAAAGCTGGGCAGAAATGGAGGAATGGGTGAAAGTTCTCGAAATTCCTTCTGTAACAGTTCATAGTATCTTCTTAGTAACAAGAACAATGGCACATTAGTCTCAGAGAAAGTGCCCCCCCCCACACACACACACACACACAAGAAGAGTCAGAAACTGAGCTCTCCTCAGAGTCTGAATCAGAAATCTGAAGAGAAAACCCTGTAAATGTCCTTTCACCCTCCCCGTCCAAATTCAGAATCTTGACTCTCTTCAGGAAATGGGGCATCCCTCTTTCTTTTATCAGAAATAACTTTACAAGAAGGATCAATTTATTTTTTATTTATTTATTTTACATTTGTTAACCGGGCTGGTCCAACTGGATACATGTCCATTTTCAGTGGAGGCCCGAGGAGAAAAGCTCCACTATCTACTACATGATAATTAACAGTATATTATCAAAATACATACACATATTGCACTCATGACTGACAGTATGATACAGAATATTAGGAATTGTCATTGAGAAAAAGTACACAGTATATTATCAAAATACATACACATATTCCACTCATGACTGACAGTATGATACAGAATATTAGGAATTGGCATTGAGAAAAAGTACACAGTGAAAGGATGTACACACATACACAATACTTGGGACATTAGAAAGAGATAGAAAGAGGAAGGTAAAAGGGATAGTACTGTAAATAGAGTGAGAGACTAGATAGGGTAAATATTGCAAAAAGTAGGATATTAAAAGTAGGCCAAGTAGATTAGGGAAAAGTTACAAGATAAAGAGGGTTTGTATTAGTAATATAGGTAATACTAAAAGCATAAAGCTGGAAGAAAGAAAGAATATATGTGTAGGAGATGGCAGCCAGGGTGATCAGCTTGGGTAGTCACAAAAAGCTGGAAGAAAGAAAGAATATATGTGTAGGAGATGGCAGCCAGGGTGATCAGCTTGGGTCGTCACAGGAACAAAGCCAGTGGTTGCTTAGGTGGTGTTTTAGATTAGTTTTAAATATAGAGACAGAGGTTTGGGATGTCAGGTTTGGAGGAAGTAGGTTCCATTTTTTACCAATTGAGTTGGAGAACATAGATTCTCCTGCAGAATTCCTTGATTGAGAGGTTTGAATTAGAATTTTGCTAGAAGAGCGAAGGTTTTTTAGGTTGTTATAGGGCTTTATAAGGGTGGAGAGCATAGGAGTGTTGCCAGGGTGGTGAAGGGCTTTCTGGGCTATAGAGAGCTGATAGTATAGAATAAGGTGAGGTAGCTCTAGCCATCCAAGGTGGCGGAGGTTTTGCAGTGGTGTGTTTTATATGGGGAGGATGTGGCAAATCTGGCAATGTTATTATAGGCTGATGCAAGTTTATTGATGTTGTATTTGGATAGGTTTGTATATATAGGAGAAGCATAAAGTAGTGTGGAGATGAGATGCGTTCTGGCTATGGTAGTTCGTGCTTCAGAAGTGAGGAAGGAGTTGATTCTATACAGAGAACCTAGTTATCTATTAGTTGATTTTATGGTTGAGTTGATATGCGAGTCAAATTAAAGTTGGTTGTCAAAAGTTATGCCTAAGAGTTAGGTCGTTTAGGCCTGGGGAGATAAGGGTACCATTGTTTGATGTAAGAGAGAAGTTAATAGGGGGGGATTGGTGTGTAGGTTTGAAGAGAAGCAATTTAGTTTTTTTAGGGTTTAGAAGTAAACAGTGATTAGAGAACCATTGCTCTATGGTAGAAAAAGTTTTTTGGGTAAGGAGGTGTAAGTCATCCTGGTTGGAGGCAGTACAAATGATGGTAGTATCATCAGCATATTGAATACAAGTAGATAGGGGGGTGACAAGGTGTAGGTCATTGATAAAGATGGAAAATAGGAGGGGTCCTAGGATGGAGCCCTGGGGAACCCCTAGGGAGGATGGCAGGAGTTCTGAAAGATTATTGTTCCATAGCACTGCTTGTTTCCTATTGTGAAGGTAGGAAGTAAACCAGTTAAGTGCAATACTATCGAGAGAAATGGATTTAAGTCGGTGCAGGAGTAGTTGATGGTTCACCATGTCGAAAGCCTTAGATAGGTCTACAAAGAAGGCTGATGAAGGAAGATTGTTGTTTCGGTTGTGATTAATGGATTCAATAAAGGATAGTAGGGCTGTGGTGGTACTATGGTAGGGACGAAATCCATGTTGACAGTTAGCTAGCAGATTATTTTGAAGGAGGTGATTGAGTAATTGTTTATGTATACATTTCTCCATTATTTTTGCAATGGGAGAAAGAAGCTTAATAGGACGGTAGTTTGAGTATTCCAAGGAATCCCCACCTTTGAAAAGTGGGATGATGTGGGAGATTTTCCAGAGTGAAGGTATGGTACTTTCTTTTATGGTTCTGTTAATTAGTAAAGAGATTGGATATGCAACTGCTTTAGCTCCTAGCTGGAGATATTCTGCTGGGATTTTGTCGGCTGAGGGAGTGGAAGGTTTAAGTTTTTGAAGCAGGTATAGTATATATGATGTGGGTATAGGTTTGAGATGAAATGGTGGTGGGGTACAGTTAGAGGTGTCTAGTAAAGAAGGGTCAGGGTTTTGCTGGTTGGCTAGATTGAGTATAGTTGAGGTGAAGAAGTTATTAAAGGCATTAGCAGTGTTTAAGGGTGAGTCAGGGTGGGAGCCTATTGGGCTAGGAGTTTCTATTTTGCCAGGGGATAGTAGTGAGTTTATTGTATTCCAGAATTTCTTTGGTTGGTGTTGGGAGGAATTTTGTAGCTGGATGTAAAAATCCTTTTTATCTTGTAGGATGGCTAGTTTAGTCAGGTTTCTTTTTTGTTTATAGTTAAGGTGGTCAAGTGATTTTCTTGTTGTTCGCCATTTAGTCCAGGCTTTGTTTCTACTAATCATAAGTTGTTTAGTGTTTGTTGAAAGCCATTTTGCAGTTCTAGATTTCATGCGTATAGAGCGCATGGGGCATGATGATCAAGAATGGAAAGGAAGGTATGGTTAAAGTGGTTAACAGCGTCTTCTAATGGCAGGGTTTGCAAAGGAGACCAGTTGACTAGGTTAAGTTCATTTTGAAACTGATGGGGATCGAAGACTTTTTTGTTACGACAAAAACGGATGAGAGGTGGTTTGGTTAGATTAGTTTTGTGTCTAATTATGTATGTTAGTGAGTGGTCACTAAGGTCATCTGGTAGTGTTCCTGTAGTGTATATTTGGTGGGGATTGTTTATTAGGATCCAGTCTAGTATGGTTTCTTTATTGTTGGTTTTATTTGTTCTAGTTGTAGATTTTATGGTTTGATGGAAACCATATAGGTTGATGTGGGTAGATGGATACGTTTGTTTACATGTGTTCCAATCAATGTTAAAGTCGCCTAATAGTATAGTTTCTTGAGGGAGAGTTGTTGAGAAGTAGTTCAGTAGGCTTTCTAATACTGGAGGATTGTTGCCTGGGGGAAGGTAAGCACAGATAATATTAATTGTTTTATGTGGATTAAGGGATAATTTGGCTATTATAATGTCTATGTTAGTGTAATTTGGAGGGGTATAGCTTGTTTTAACTACTTCTAGTCCAGTTTTGTATAAAATGGCTACTCCGCCTCCTTTTTTCCTAGTGCGGTCTTGTCTAAGGATGTTATAGCCTGGAGGAATAATTTCATTGTCTTTTATAGTGGATTTAAGCCAGGTTTCAGAAAGGCAGAGGATGTCATATTTATGGACTTCTAGGAGGGCGTGGAGGTTTGGGATTTTGTTACAAATGCTGCGGATATTGAGATGAGCTATAGAGAGTGATTTTGAATTAGGGTTCTGTAGAGACGTCTTAGATTTTGTCTGTTGGGAATTAATGGGAGTAGTGAGGGTTGCAGGGCCTGGATTAGGGTGTATGTCACCATCTCTTAATGAAGAACTTGGTTTGGGTGAAAGATCATAGAAGTTGATGTGCTTAGAGAGTAAGAGAATTAGATATTTAATATGAGAGAGACGGTGGTATTTTGGTTCCAGATAGGAGTTGTAGTATGTGGCACAGAGGTATATAGTGTGTGTATTTGGGTGGAAAGTTTGTGTGTGTTTGCTTGGAATGGTAAGTGTAGAGAAAAGAGGATGTTCATAGTAGGTTAAGATATAGGTGGTAGAGAGAGTAGTTAATATGGATAGTAGAAGGAATGGGTGGTGTATATGGGGCATGTTCAGTTAATGAATAGACTATGTTAATTAGAAGTATATTGTCAAGAACCTGAAATAACCCTGAACTGGACCCAATAGAGGAGAAGTAGATGCATATTTAGTTTGATGTTTCTTTTTGACAGGAAAAATGGGACCAACAATCTTATTAATGGCAGAAGCAGCTTCCCCAGGGATTGGCACAACATTCTGACAAAACAGGGAAGCCTTCCCTTTTCCCTCTCCCAGGACCGACAAGGCAGGCTCTCCATTGCTCACTGGGTGTACTCCCAACAACCACAGAGGACATTACTAATCCATGGTCGATAGTGGCTATAGGTGCTAAATCAGAGGGATCTGGGGTAACAGGGTGAGTGGTCCAAGGTACAAATTCTGACCACAAAATAATCACCCATCTGTGGCTGAGGAAAACTGCTGTAAAGGCTGTTTGCTTAACTTTTTTCTTTTTGTGACTGGAAAACTGACCATGGGACCGTTCCATGGTCTCTGTAAATATGATCTCTCTTTACCAGGCAAAACAAGCAGCAAATGCTAGTAAAAACAAAAATTCTTTAAACTCACTTTTCCACAAACAAACACAGTTAAAAGCGCTTTAAAATACTTTGCCAGCCCCACAAAGCACATTAAACACCACTTCTCTATGGAAAAAAATATTTTTTGGTTACTTTAAACGGCTTTCAAATTGACAGGGGGGAAAAAAAAAAGAGTGCTCTCATTTAAAATACAGTACCATTTCATGTCAGTCTGTTAAAAGACAATCTCCTTGCTTTAAAATAACTTTCCCAAATTGGAAAGCATCAACAACAGCAAAATTATTAAATGGAAGGTTTCCTCCCCCAAACAGAACTTATCTGCTCAGCAAAGGAACAGCACAAGCAAACCATTGATCGTCGAAAGCCTCACAGGAGCATACTCTTCAGTGGCAGTAAATCAAAAGGGCTTGGTTTCCAGACTTGTCTTTTTGTCAGCCAAGCACGAGTTGCCTAACAATTTGGGCACATAGAAGGTGCCCTGATCCTTTGGAAGCTGGCTGACTGTTACATCACTGGCAGGCTATAACCCATATAGCTAAGGCTACTGCAGAAGTGATCAATATTATGGACATCAAGGGTATGCTGGAACACTTATTTGTTGGTCCTTTTCATGAGGGACATGGGTGATGAATCAAAAGGGGATTAATTTACAATTTCCCCATCCAGTTATCAAAACTGATTATGAATAGGCTAAGAGAAGTTACTTTGCTTTATGTGGATGAGAAGACTGTCACAAAGCAGCAGGATTCTCTGTGATGCATACGTATCCCTCCAAATGTGTTCTGTTTATGTTGCAAAAAGAGACTGAGATCCCTTCATAGGTGCTTACTAGGCTAACAACCACAAGGGCCTTTTTAAGCCTAGCCATGCATCCCGAATCTCTGACAAGTTGTGACATCCTTGATAAATGTAAGCATGGGCCTGGGGGATGAACCATTTACAGGTTACCTGTTTGCATTAGAGACATAAGTACCACTGAACTTACAAATGTGTAATAGGCATGTTAGGATGGGTCTACCTTGCTTTATTGAAATTACACTTAACCGAATGTCAGAAACCTAAGACGACTTCACAAAACACTTAGTATACCGAAGCCAAGAATCACTGGAATTTTTCACTTGGAAAAGAACCACTTGGCCACCAGGGTAAAATAAAGAAACCAATGCAAATTAAACCCACCCTCTAACTAAATACACCAACTCCAAGATTGCACTACACTGGGGAAAAGGGCAAAGTTCACCCTGGTGGCCAAGTGGCCCTTTTCCCAGTGAAACATTCCAGTGATTTGTGACGTCTGTGTACTAAGTGTGCGGTGAAATTGTCTTGGGTCTCTGACATTCAGGAAAGTGTAATTTCGATAAAGCAAGGTAGACCCATTAGGACAGGGTCTGTTGAGGAACTACAAGGGAAGCAAAGGCTTTTGTTTACCAGGCTAGTGCACTGATCAATACTAACAAATTTCAGGCTCAACCTAAGTAAAATACAAAACATTTAACAAACAAAAACTACAGAAATGTAAGCAATAACAGAACAGTTCAGACTAATTACATAAAAATGTATATACAGATTCCCGTGAACAGGCACAGTGCACTGTATAATCAAGCAGAGTGTAATGTATAAATATTCTAAAGTGTTGCCTCTTAGTAGCCTGCATCATACAGAGAAAAGGGACAATGCTTTGAGAAGGCCTACATAGCTTTTATGATTTAGGTCCTTGTTTTTTTGTTTATTAGTGAGAAAGGTTTGTGGTTGTTCCAGCTGAAACAAGGGTTTGGACATGTACATGCCAAAAGGGGCATCATATTTAATGAAAGCAGTGTGCAGTGGAATGATTACATCCCTGAACACTGTTCTTTTAGATACAAGCTGCATGATGACAAAGGAAATCCTTACAATAGTGGATATATGGTGATCAAAGGACAGTTTACTGTAGACACAGATCACCAAATTCCTGACTATGGGGATCAACTTTCAGGGGTGTGATTTCAATGTGAAGATTACAATGGAAGTAATGCTTGCAGAATAATGCTATTATACATTTCTTGGCATTTAGCTTTAGTTCATGGTTTTGACAGCAGCTATTTGTCTGGGCAAGGCCCTTTTGGATTATCTTGATGTCCTCTGTGAAATGTATGATGGCACCAAGTCTGCAATCATCTACAAACCTGGTCAGCCATAAACTCAGCATTTGCTCTGCCCTCCCTAAGACTAGTGACCTTTCAGTGGGATCCCTGTGTTGATGTCAGCACTTGTTCCAAGACTCAGCACCTCACAGTCAGCATTGACCTCCTTTGGCATCAATACTGGCTGGGAGACTGGTGTCTTTTTTGCAGACGGTCTTGGCAACAACTACCAAGGAACAAGACTGTTTTTTTGCAAATTGTAAGGTTTTTAAGAACTCAAGAAGGTTGCTTTTGATATCAGCAACAACTCCAGGATGCCCCTAGAATGTAATGGTTCTTTCATTTTCATCCCAGACTGACAGGGAAATCAAAAGCTGCCAACAGTCCAAGGTGTTCAGAGAAGATTCCTCTCCTGAACACATGGATGAGTTCCCCTAAAAGTGTTCCTAGGTAGAGGAGATGCTAAAGGAGGCAACTGGACTCCTCAATGGAGTCCTTCTACCCAGACACAAACTAGAACCCCCCCCCAATCTCTTCCTGATTGATGCAAGTCCTAGGAAATATTACAGATAATATATCATAAGGGGTCATGGCTATATGACCATGAGGAAGAAAGTTTCAGTCCATCCCACTTGCATCTGTTGCAATTTCTTTTCCCCAGTTCCCTTCAAAGGAACAGTCACCACAGGATAATCTAGTCCCATCAGTGGCCCCTGAGATTGCTATATTCATGTCCATTCTTTCTATTAACCTTGACATTTCTGCACAAAGCCAAGATGAGCAAGGCCAAGGTAATTCTCATAGCCTTATTTTGGCCCCAACAGATAAGGTTACCCATAATATGACGTTTTACTGGTACAGATACCTCTTTCGCTCAATCCTTATGAAGTCTTTTGTCTTATCCACCCATCTTTCAAGCCTCATTCTGATCAACAGTCCCTTCAGACTAATTCCACTAAAGGTCAGGGACCTGGTATACCCAGTCAGGGCAGTCCAAATCCTTACAGCACCAGGAAAATCTACTAACAGGATGGTGTACAAGGGTAAATGGCAAAATTCTCCAACTGGACACTGCAGAAAAGGGCAGATCCTTACATAGCACACATTCCTGCAGTTCTGCGATTTTTGACTTATTTGACAGTGGCCTCAGATATTCAACCTTAAAGGTAAATGCAGCAACACTAGATAACATCATTATGGTTTTGACTCTTCTTCTCTGGCTTCCTTAAAGGCACATCTGGCTTTTTCCTATGGCACTTTATTTTTTTGACCATCTGTCAGAGACCCTTTTCGTCCCCGGGACCTTACGTTTGTGCTATAAAAATGAATACTTCCTCCTTTCATAGGTTCATAGGTTCATACTAGGCTATCTGCCCTAGGGCATTTATAAGCCTAACCAGAGTGTGTTTGGCTTTCGCCACCCATTTTAAATTAATTTTGCTATGCCCTTTTTCGAGGTTAGTATACTGTGCCTCTGTCTAACAGTGACACAGAAGTGATACCCGGGGTAAACCTACGATCTCCCATCCACTCATCAAGATTCCTCTTGAAGAGAGTCAATGAGGGACTCTTCCTAACCTGGACTGGGATTTTATTCCAGAGTGAAGGGAGCCTCTGGGCTATGAATCTGTCCCTCCAGCATGTCCTATTTATTTCAGTGCTGAGGTTCAAGTCTCTCGAGCGCATAGCTCGATGGGATTTGGATTTTCTGAGGTGCAGCATGTCCATTAATTCCGGGTTGGACATGGCTTTATACGTCAGGCACAGATAGTCTCTGAGCAGGCGGTATGCCACTGAGTAGAGCTGGAGTTTCTTTAACCAGGCAGCATATGGCATCTGTTTGAGCCCTTTGATCCTCTTGGTGAGGTACTCTTGGGGTCTTTCCAGTTGCTGCAGGTGTCTGGTAAGGTACATCCCAAAAGGGGCATTGTACTCAATTATGGGCCTGATGAGGGATGAGTAAAGAGGCACGATGACCTCCCCTGATCTAGATGTGAATCCCTTCATGATTAGGTGGGCTATATAAAAAGTTTTTCTAACCACTTTGGCCACGTGGTTGTCAAATGAGAGATTGCTATCAACCAGGTCCCTAATTACTTCTTCTGTACTTAATGGATTACCACCTATGTGGTAATTTGTGGGCATTTTGTTTTTGCCAAAGGGGATGACTATACACTTTTTGGCTTTTAGCTTGAGGCCATGGCTCTGGCACCAGTTGTCTGTTTCTATGAGGCCCTTTTGGAGGATGCTTGTGTCGGCTGGAGAGTCTATTATGGTGCCCAGTCTGCAGTCATCTGCGAACTTGGTCAGCCACAGTCCTTCCGTGTTGGCCTGTACCTCTGAGAAATACATACCGAACAAGAGAGGTCCCAGGACTGAGCCTTGTGGGATGCCACTTGTAACTGGTTTGGAGTCTGACATGGCTCCAGCAATTCTAACCATGTAGGTTCTGTCCTTGAGCCAGTTTGCAACCCATCTAGTGACATAGGGGTTTATATTTAAGCTGGTGAGCTTATCTATAATGCCCGAGTGGGGTACTGTATCGAAGGCTTTTGCGAGGTCCAGGTAGGCTGTGTGGACCACCTTCCCCTCGTCAATGGCCTTGGTGACTGTTTCAAAGAAATCGACCAGGTTTAAGAGGCAGGATCTGCCCCTAACAAAGCCGAACTGGGTAGAATCCAGTGTCTGTAGTTCCCCAATATCTTTATTTATGAGGTCCATGATGATCCTTTCCATAGCTTTGCAGACCAAGCTAGTCAGGCTTATGGGGCAATAGTTTCCAGGATCCGTTGAGGCACCACCTTTGTGGAGAGGGACCACTGTTGCTGTACGCCACTCTTTGGGTACATATCCTGTAGTAAGGCTGAGATTGAACAGTAGTTTTATGTTTGGGTTTAGCTCTTCTTGGAGTTCATGTAGGACGCAGCCCGGGACACCGTTTGGTCCCACTGATGTTGTGTTTTTTGCTTTGGAGAGGGTGGCTCTTACCTGTGCATCTGAGATGTCAGGGGGGCAGCACTCTGCTGGGATAGATATTTGCCCTTTTGGTGGGGGGGGGGAGTTTGCGCTGAACCTGTCAGCTAGGATGTTGGCAATGTCTGTGGGTTTGGTGTATTTTTTGCCATTTTGGACTAATTTTGAGCATATCTGGGACTTCCCACCCAGGCTCCTAACATAACTAAAGAAAGCCTTGTGATTATCCAGTGTCCTGTGCAATTTTTCTCTCAAAGCTGGCCTTAGACGATTTTATGAGTGCCCGTAGTCTTTTGCTAATACTGATCAGAGATGCCTTCCCTTTTTGGGATTTTGCTCTATCATGTAGTAACTTCCTCCTTCTATTGTATAGTTTGTTTATGGCTGAAGTCCACCAGACAGGACGTCTGCCTTTGGAGGATTGGGTCTTGGTTTTATCTGGGATTGCATGATCCATGCATTCCTGAAGGTGTTTATAGAAGGCATTTATAAAGGATTCTGCGGTCTGGGCCATATTTTCCACAGGCCCGGGGGCTTTGAAGGATTCCACCTCGGTTTTGAGGAGTGTGAAATTTGCTTTAGAGAAGTTTTTCACTGTGGTTTTCTTGGCAGGGGGTGGGGTCGGGATGTGAATATCCAGTGAGATTAGTTTATGGTTTGATCTTACCAGTGAGGGATACACTTCTGGTCTGGAGCATAGAGTCCCCATGTTGGTGATGATTAGGTCCAGTATGTTTTCCCCTCTTGTGGGAGTGGTAACAAGTTGTTCCATAGCATTTGAGTTTATAAATTCTTGGAACCTTTGGGCTAGGGTGTTGGAGCTAGAGTAATGCTCCCAGTCTATGTTTGGGTAGTTGAAGTCACCCAATATAATGGTGTTTGGAGAGACCTTCATATTTTCCAGTGTTCTCAGGAAAGCCGAGTGGGGTTCCTGGGTTTGGGAGGGTGGTCTGTAGCAGGCTATAAACTGGAAGGCAGTTTTACCCACTGTTAGTTGCACATGGATAGTCTCTGATGCTTCGTGCTGTGCCACCAACCTGGAGGTGTGGGTATCTTTGATGAATATTGATACTCCCCCTCCTTTTGTGGTTCGGTCCAAGTTCTGGGGCCAAAAAGCATGGTATGAGGTATAACCTAGTAGTGCTGGGGTGCTCTCGGGAGCCTTGAACCAGGTTTCTGTTACTGCACAGATATTGATGTTCTCCATGCTAAGGAGAGTTTTGAGTGCGTGCATCTTGAGGTTTAGACTTCTGGCGTCGAGTAGCATTACTCAGTTTCTTATCCCTTGTGATACCTATGGAAGTGGGTTTTTCTTTTGAGCCTTGCCTAAAAAAGGCACTATGGGGGTAGCAAGAGCCTTTGCCAATATCCGAAAGCCCAGGGGTGACAGGTGTAAGCCGTCCCTAGTGAAGCATTGTGGCTTGTCGAGCATGTCATCCCAGGCTGACAGGCATTGGATCCCCTTTGAATGACACCAATACTTAAGCCAATTGTTGAAATTGATCATCTTGTCTTCATATTGTGGCATCATTCTTGGTGAGGGTAAGATGCTACTCAAGATGCTACTCAGTTCCTTTGAAACTCCCACCTGGACTGATCTAAAATTTTTGACATGGAAAGCTATTTTAGTGGCATTTTTTTCTCCAAGAGGGGTCTTCGACCTTCTCTCTCTCTAGCTTCCAAACTCCCTTAGTTAGTATTTTACAAAGACCGGGTCTGCTTAAGAACTTACCTAGCATTCATGCCCAAATATAACCTCGGATTTAAATTTTAAATCAATCCATTCATTTTTCAGTGTTTTTTTTTCTACAATTCTCTAACAAATGTGGACTCAAATTGTAGTGCCTGAGTGTTCACATGCAACTATGAGTCCATCTGTAGAGAACCCAAAATTTTAAGAAGAATGTCTAATTTTTCCTTTCTTTTGCTCACACAAGTGTAGAGCAAGAGGTGCTGCCCAGGTGCCTCTCTGAGTCCACTGCCTTTTTCTACTGTAGTAACAACAAATCTTTGCCAATCAAACCTAAATCTCATTCCATAAGGGTTATCTCAACTTTGCCAGCCTACTTAAGAGACGCTTCTGTGGATGACATTTATGCTGCAGCAACAGGGACTTCACTGCACACTTTTGCAAGACACAATAAGCTGACGGTATACATAATTCTATCTTTTAGATCCATCATTCTCCATAGTATTCTGTTATGAATCCACCCAGGAGAAGCAGCTGGACTCTGTAAAACAACTTAAGTGGACAAATTGGATCATGTAATATATGAAAGTTATGTACTTACCATAACATCAGATCTTTATGATCCATACCTGTTCACTTTTAACATCCCTACCACCTTACCCCTCCATTACTCAAACAACCCTTTGAAAAGAGCTGCAAAGTGTTCTATGCAGAAGTAACTGCCACCTGAGGTCTGTACAGGGTGTCTGCATACCTCAAGTCAAGTGATCTTACACAGTGTGTGTGTGTGTGTGTGTGTGTGTGTGTGTGTGTGTGTGTGTGCGTGTTAAGTGCATTTACCCACACAGACATACAAGTCTGGCAAAGCAGGGAGTTCTCAGACAATCTGCAGGGAGAGAGAAAAGTGTGGTGCATTATCAAGTGAGAGGAGAAGTTCAAGCTTAGGAAAGTGTTACAGATGCTGAAATGAGATCAGGTGATAACCAGTCCTAGCACTGATGCAGATGTTCATGAATCATGAAGCTCTTAGATTATCATAAGTATATAACACATTCATTTGTTGACACCAGTTGTCAGCAGATCAGGGGTCATATGATACTTTGGTCAGCAATAATGTAATCATATGTTTGAGATGGATTTCAGTGATGTACTGAATGCCTGCTTAACATTTACAGCCTCAGGCAATTATGACTGAATATACTGGCTTTGCATGACATCAACTATCATAACAATGTATTAGGAACTTTGACAGAGCAGCAGCTTCTACATTTACTTAAGCTGGGGGCTTGGTTCATGCAGGTTCTCTGTACTTTAAACAGGAGTCCAGGTTATGTTTCTGTATTTTAAGACATGCTATAGAAGCCCATTGAATAGGTCTGTCCCCAGATATTATCTTGCACTTTTGTGAAAGCCCTGCACAGACAGACTGCATGGCCAGTACTTATGTTTGCAAAGGGTAATCTTAAGACAGAGCTGCCCTCCTGGATTGGACTATATAACCTAGATGTTTAAAACTGTAAAGACAAAGACAAATTAATTAGCTGATGTTATGCCGAGTATGTCATACAGCTCTACCTTATGAAATTAACTAACCTGTGCAAAACTTACATGGCCATTTACATACACCATTTTAATAGCTTTTGTACTTCAACACTCCTCATAGTACTGGTAAGAGTGCAAATTTTACTTTCTTATAGAAATTTAATAAAATTCATTACATATCTGTCAACTTCTGATTTGCGTAACATTTACAGAATAATTATGCATAAGGAAGAATCTCTTACACAGTACCTTTACATTTCAGTAAGCATTATTCAGCAGTCTCTGCTTTGAACTATATTTGCTATTTTCACAGGGGAACAAAGTATAGAAAACGGTTTTAAAAATAGTATTCTGCAGGCATTTAGATTTTCCCTGCCAGCATATGGATGTTGGGAACACTGCCTTTTATCAACTCCTGACACACAGCATTTAACTACCCCAACATTGCACCTTTTGGACAGTTACCACCAATCTCCAAATTATTTTTTGCATTCCTACACTCAGACCTATCACAAGTTTAGATGATGGATACTTGTCTAACTTAAGCTTCTCCATGGTTCAGGAGAAATGATCACCTGTGTGAGAGACTGCAGCTCGGACAGCTGTGGTTGCAGACTGTTCTTCCTGGCTCTAAAAGGCCTTACAAGGAAAACTGTTCTGAGTCCTTGCTAATTTGTTCCAGCAATCAGCCCATTGCATGGCACCTGAGCAGATATGGGGAGATGCAGTCATACCCACTATGCAGTGAGAGGTAATGCTTATTTCATAATGTGTAATACAAAAGCCATCACCAGATCACGACAAAACTGGAGTGTGTGTGTCATTGTAATTACAGAGTCACTCCTGCAGTCCTCTTCTAGAGCTATAGATACAAAACTCTTAGGATGGATACAGCAAAAATCAGGCCACTCATCCACCTCATGCATACCTCCCATAAAAGAGTCACACTGATGAAAATATTTCACATTTATCACTTTTAACCATAGCAGCATTAGCATTAAATATGTTTTAGTAATAGGTGACTCATCGTTCAACAGTGGACAAGGAGAGGGTTACTGTGAGCTGTCTTTCATGCACTAGGATCTCTGACATTACAAGTACCTTAATGATACTAACTCTTGACAAATATGACTGTGATACTGTAGCGGTGCATGTGGGAGTGAATGACTTGAGTCAAAGAACCAAGAGGGATATGGAGACATATCAGAACATTCCAGGCATGTTAGAAATGCAGGTAAGACACTACTCCTGAGTGGAATCCTTCCCTTCACCTCAAATCGTGCCTTGATACAAAGAAAAGATAATGGACTTCAATAATCGGTTAAACAGGTGATGTCATTCTAGGGGGATCCAGTATGTGTCAGTACTGGACAAGAGGCTCAGCAGTCCAGTTTGCCTTGCTAAGGATGGCCTGCACCTCTTGTTTCATGGCTTTTGCCTTTGCTGCTCTCAATGTCCTTTATAGGAAAAGTCCAGCTGAAGGACATTGTAACGTAACTACCATATCAGTCATGAAATCAGAATGCATTAGGGTGTCTCTCCTTAACGGCAGAACTCTAAACAATAACTTGCCTGATACTGAGGCATTCCTGCATTTGGAAAACCTCCATGTCTGCATAGTTACTAAATCTTGATTTAAATGTAGAGAGTAATCTCTCTATACCAGGAGTTTGCACTTTTCATGCCTTCAAGCTCAATGGCAACTGTGGTGGAGTCTAGATTTGTCAATGAACTTTCAGGCAGTCCCTCTGGGTTTACAAACTGAGCTCATTAACTCATTAAATTGCAGATCACTCTAGGTAGGTTTTAACGATCAACCATTAGCTTGTTAAAGAACATATTTTTTATTCCCTGATGACCACGTAAAATTCCTCACCCCTGTATAGGGGCTCAGAATGAACAATGTTGTTACGGGTTTGGCTAAATCGTGCTTCATGCTATTCAAGATGCATCCAGGGATACTGCCAGGAGCAACTGATGCTGTATTTTTGGCTCCGACAGCACTTTTAGGTATTGTTCTTATGCAACAGCTGTAGGTATGCCAGTTTCAGGTATATCATGAGGGACAGATGGAGGGGAGACAGGGGTACAGTGAGAGCTAATTTATCAGCCAGCAGGTTAGCTATATCTTCAGCCTCAGTGCAGGTAAAACTGTTTGCAATCAGCTCAATGTATTGTTGTGCTGTGCTTTTGAGATTACGAACAAAACAAAAAAAATGCCTTGCGATTGTCTTTGGGTAGCTATTTTAGCCTCAAACCTAACTTTGGCGTATTTTATTAAGCTCCTGAATAGTTTATTTCAGGGTCAAAGACTCTAGCATTCTGGGAATTACTCTTCTTGCTTTGGTCAAAATTATTTTCCTTTAATTATAAAGCTTGTTGATATTATGGCTCCCAACATATGGGTTTCTGGGGTTTGCCCTGCACTTCTTCCTATGGGGTACACAACTGCATCTATATAGCTGTTTACATGGTGGTATAGTGTGGGGGCATAAATTTTTGTGTACACAGTGGAGTTAACTGGGTTTGATGGGGATTTCAAGCTTGACAATGCATCACTTAGGAGTAGATAGTTTGTCTTAAAGTAATTTCTAAAGGTACCTCGAGTGGAAGGGATATATTATTTATTTTTACATTTGTTAACCGGGTTAGTCCAACTGGGCCCAGAGAAAGTTTTTTCAGCAGAGACCCAAGGAGAAAAGTTCCAGGAACGTAATTAAAAAATAAGAAAATCCTAACAATTCAAGTTGTAAGATACTTAGTACAAAAACAGAGAAAAATCTACAATACAAATATTTACAAGGCAAAAGCACAGTATTTTTAGAATGCAGTAACAATATGTTTGAGAAATTTGCTTAGCATGAAGTTATTTACAAGGAATGTAGCAATGCTAAAAAAAAAAAAAAAAAAAAATTCGGAGTAACATCATGGCATAGTACAACAACAAAGATGCATTTAATAGCATAGGCACTAACTGCAAAGAGAGTAATATATGTAGACAGTTTAGGTGTTTAGGTAGACACCAGGCAGTTATGTTAATTGAGAGAAGAAGAAAAAATCATTAGATAATGTCCTGACAAGTACATATACATGCATGTTGGAAATTAATTTTTAGTTGCTATTTTAATTCGCCACTTTTGGTAGTGGAAAAGGACAATAGAAGTTTGTTCCACGAGTATGCAACTGAATGACTGTAAAGTATTTTTCCAATATTTTTGTTTGGCTTGGTCACCTGCAGAAGGTTTTGTTGTGTGCTTCTGAGGTCAAGATTGGGTGTGTAGGGTGTAATTATGGATGTAAGGGCAGGACAGGATTTGGAGCTATTTAGGCTACTGTATGCAATGTGTAGTTGTGATATTTGAAGCATGTGGGGGAGCTCAGGCCATCTTAAGCTTTTCAGGGATATACGATGATGGGATTTGTACCTATTATAAGCTGTGACTCTTGCTATCTTGTTACAGGTGTTTTCTAGTTTGGTTAAAAGATTATATTGAAGGTTAGTAAGTATGGGAGCAGCATACAGTAGGGATGGTAAAATAAATGTTTGAGCCAGTATAGGTCTAGATTTGTTAGGTATATATTTGTTGTTGCAGTACAGAAGACCTAGTTTTTGACTGGACTATTTGATACCGTTTAATTGGGCATCTATAGTAACACCAAGCAGTTTGGTGTTTGAGTTGGTGGTGAGAACTGTATTATCTAAGGATGAGATGGTGAAGTTGTCTTTAGCTGGATTAAGGTTTTTTTGGAAGCTTGTTTTCAGTTGGCCATTGTTCTACTAGGTGCAGAGATTGTCCAGTGACAGTGTGGAGATTTTGCATATTGTCGGAGGTGTTAATTGTGGAATTGTATTAAGGTAGAGTGGGGGCAGAAGACATGGAGGGTATTTGTAAATATATTAAAAAGTAGGTGACCCAGGATAGAACCCTGGGGAGCCCCAGTCCTAACAAGACAGAAAGGGGAGAAGGGTGTTTGCCATCTGACAGACTAATTATCTGACAGGTAGCTGTTAAACCTGGAGGTAGAGAGTCATAGGTTGGAAAGTTTGTTTAGGAGGATGAGATGGGAAATGGTATCAAATGTTTTGGATAAATCAAGGAATAGAGCTGTTACGAGTATTATCATCATCTCTAGCTTTGGCAATGTTGTATGTGAAAGATAGGAGGGCAGTGGTAGTACTGTGCGAGGGCCAGAAACCGTGGTGTGTGGGTGTAATTAAGTTTGCCTGTAAGAGGTGGTTTAGGATTTCTGGTTTCAGTTTTATTTCAAATGAGACTACTTTGTGGTCAAACCTAACAAATGATAAAAATAAGCAAGGATGCTGCAAGATGCTCTCCTTCTCCTTAGTGAGTACTCTAATTATTCCAGGGCATTTGTATTGACAAAGTCCAGGAATCTCTGTGCTTGTGCGATAGTGGAGGCATAGTTTTCCCAGTCTATAGCTGGATAGTTTAGATCACCTAGGAAAATTAGCTATGTTAGAAAACTAAAACAATACCCTGCATTGCTCAGAACTTAATTCATAATGAGGTTTTCTATTCTGCCCCAATTCACACTGCCAATATCTTTGGCAACAAACTTGGTATTAACTTCAAGCCTGAGACATTTACTCAAAACCCTGAAATATCTGAATCCCTTATTCCCCCAATTATCTCTAAATATCATTTACTGAAAGTGCTACGACCAAAAATACTTCCTCCTGGGGACTTGATAATACACCTAGCTGCTGATTTAACAGTGTTAAACATGTCCCCAGTGAGTGGTGCACAGCAGTTGTGATGTTCCTCCATAAGGGTGACCATACAACTGACCCAGGTTATTACAGATCTATTAGCCTCATTTGCAAAGCGTGGAATGCATTACAATTGATCTCACAAATTGTCATATCACAAATCTTGTTAAATTTGACCCAAAAATACTTTTTTGTGAAGGGTAGATCCTGTCTATTTAGTCTAATTTCTTCAAAATGGTTACAGTTGATGTTGGCCAAGCACTGTATTTGGTGTATCTTGATCTAGCTAAGGCCTTTGATACCATTCCCCACATTAGTGTCATAGAAAAGCTAAATGGTTTAACAACGGACTCACATAGTGTCTGAAAGACAGAACCCATATGGTGTGCACTGCGGGTGCCTCGTCAGAAAGGATTAAAGTGACAAGTGGTGCCCCTCAGTACTCCATGCTGGGACCCCTCCTTTTTAGTATTTACTACTCAGATGTCCAAGCAAAGAGGCAAGACTTCTGGCTAATAAAGTTTGCAGACAATTCCAAGCTGGGAGTTGCTGTTAAGTCAACCTATGACACCCACATCTAGAACAAACTCTCCCTAGTAAATGCCTGGTGTACTAAAAATGAGCTCAACCAAAATTCTAAAAAGTGTAGCCATCATCACTTTTAGCAGACAACCCCTGCAATCATCATACTGTCTGAACAACACAGCAAAACAAAATGAAAATGCAGATACGGGCCTGGGTATTTTGGTTGATAGCTCCCTTCTAAACATCATGCAATAACAGTTGTCAGGAAATCCTTTTATTTAGCCCACTTAATTATCAAAGAAACATTGTAAAAATCTAAAACGGTAATCTCTCCCTTGTACTCAGTAGATCAGGTCAGTTATCAAATACAACGTCCCCTTTGGAGTGTATCTCACTAAACATATCAAACACTTACAAAGGCCTCAAAAGTTCTTAAGCAAAAAGGTTGTTTCGACAATGTCGGTGATGTAAACTGTTTGCAAGTAAAATGGTGCCATGTTGTTTATTTTTCATTTATATAAATATAAGATTGTCTATGTCATATGTGAAAATTTAATAAAGATGTTTGCTGGCAAAAAAAAAAGTTCTTATCCAAAAAGATCACAGGCTTGAAGTCCATAAGCTACATGAGAGGCTGGAAACTATCGGTTTATTACAAAATTTTAAAGGGAGATCTCAGTTTTTATTACTACGCCGTTAAAGAGCCAATTGTCTTGGACCTCAGATTTCTCCTTAAGTCCCATATTGCCACCGGCACTGGAACCAGGGCCCTAAATCTTCACCAATAGATAAATAAAACATGACAGAGGGATAATATAATAACCCAAAGCCTCCCAAACCTGTGTAATAAACTTCCCCTGCATGTTAAGCAATCTGACTCACAATCTTCCTTTAAACAAACTAGATGACTGGATGGGCATCCACAAATTTACTCCAGGACTGACCAGTACTGACTCTCCTTGAGAAATCATGTGCTGCTTGAAGTATGTTACTGGCAGGGTGAGAATGGTTATGAAACTGAGTGGCCTTGGAATACCTATGAGTCTTTCAGAAGTAGGGTATACTAAAGGTTGTCTTATTGGCTGATTTGCCACTTTGGAAAATGTAGTTCTACATTCCGCTCTGTGTTGCATGGCAAAGTGAAGTTCACTACGGATGTGTCCTTCCTGTTGTGGCAGTCTTGATGTTTACTTTGATTTCATACATCACTGAAGAATTAAATTCTGAGAAGACAAAACAAATCCTTGGTAATTTTATTATTTATTTGCATTTGTTTAATGGAAAAGTCTGATTTGTCCAAAGAGAAAAATTCCAGAAAAAATCAAAATTGTGAAATGCAAGAATAAATATGGTTAAACTATACCTCTCAACTGTCCAGATTTTTGCAGAATGCTCAGATTTTTGTCTCATATTTTTGGTCTGTTCCTCATAGCATTTGTGGTTTTCTAACAAATTACTTGGATGATCTGAGGACTACAGTCACTAAATAGATACATTTGAGTTTCGGACTTCAATCCTTCAGGAAATGTATGTTAAAACAAACCCTGTTATTCTCACAACTTTCTAAGTTTATAAAAGCAATATTTAAAATATGTCCCTATTGTTGGGCCTCTGTCCCCCCGTTTTGTCGAGCTTTGTCCAGACTTTGTGCACTAAGAGGTGGGTTAAACATATTGTATAATTTACAAACAATGAAAAAAATTGTCAAATAATGCTGTAAAATTTAAAAAAAGGCTTTATAGAACTCAACAGAAACATGAGTAATGTGAACTAACCAAGTTTCTAAGAACTAAGAAGCTAAAATTTAACATAAAACTATCTACTACTACCATGTACCTAAAGATGCGATAGAAAAATATAGTGGGCAAATCAAGTCAAAGAAATAACTTGTTAAACACGTTATAATGTGGAAAGGAAATGAGATATATTGTCACCATTGATCTGTTTGAATAAAGATTAGCAGTAAAGTTTGATGAGGTAGACACAGGATAACAAACAGATCAAAGCTGTGCAGCAGACATTAAGACAATAAAAAGCATATTTACAGAGAGCAGCTACTTTGTGGAAATTAGATAAATCAGAGGGGTTTAAAGAGAAGAGGGATAACATTTGGAGATCTGGCCTACAATTGACAGCATATGAATGGAAGAACAGGTGATGACAGCGTTATTTGGAGTGGAGATCTGCAAGTCCACAACACACTAGAATGAGCAGTGTGAAAAATCATCAAATGGACAAAATAAGATTTTTGTACTAGAAGTGGATATCAGCCAGACACCTTCACATGCATTCACAAATAGGTAACCTGTTTAAAACAGCTAAACGTAAGGTATAATCAGGGAAGAGTAGGTAGGAATAGATATGAAATTATGCAGGTGATCATGTGCACTGATACAGCCAAGATGCAAACAAGTTTTAAACGTCTGAACATTTTTTGTGCAACTTTGCAGAAAATGACTGTTGTTTCACATTTTGGAGACACAGTTTGACTAAAAAGCACCTATACTGAGGACCTAAGCGACCATCTCCTCACATACATAATTAAACATAGTGCCACTAACCCACAACAACCCTTACTCAGAAAAGTTAGAAGCAAAAGCAACTTTGACCTTGACAAGTTTCTACTAGAACTTAACTCCTACAACTGGACTAAGCTTAAGTATCTCCCCTTAGAGGTAGCTGTCAACTATTTTAACAACAAATTCCTTGAAATTCTAGATCTACATGCACCTGCTCGCCTAAAGAAAACTAAAGGTAAAACTGCTCCTTGGCTTTCTAAAGAGTCTAGACTAAAAATAACCCACATAAATAAACTCTGGGCCAATTGGCACCTCACTAAAGACCCCCATGATCATAATATATATAGGAACGCTAGGAATAAAACTAAAAGACTTATCCTACTTGATAAAAAACAATACTATCGCAGGTTACAGACAGACAAAATCCTCAAAATTTTTGGGATGGGCTGAACAAGTTACTACATCCAGGCAAAACATCCACACCTACCCCCGCTGCCACTACTGATAGAACCCCAGAGGAGGTAGCAAGATAGTTTCAACCATTTCTTTACAGAAACAATTCAAGCACTGGCCACCCATTTACCTCCTAGCCCCCCGATACTAATATCCCTACCTCTACTAGTCAATTTTCATTCAGCTTTAAGCCTGTGTCTACCCTTTTTTATCTGTAGTCTGCTAAAAAAATTAAAACCCACCACACTTGCTGCTGACAAACTCCCAGCTGAGTTCCTACGAATCACTGCTAAAGCCATTGCCTATCCAATTTCCATTCTAATCAACCACACCATATCAGAAGTCAGTATTCCTACCATCTGGAAAACGTAATATGTAATTCCCTTAAATAAATCTGGTGGTTCCTCTACAGACTACACTAATTATAGACCCATAGCAATACTCTTTACTCTGGCTAAGATCATGGAGAAATGTATACATTAAACAATTTATGCAATACCTTATACAGAATCACCTAATGGCTAATACCCAGCATGGCTTCCGCCCTCATCATAGTACTACCTCAGCCCTAAAGACATTTACCAACACCATTAACAATAACCACAAGAATAACCAGACATCCTCTGCCCTTTTCTTGGATCTTTCCAAGGCATTTGATATGGTTGACCACCAACTCCTTATTTGAACCCTGCAAACCTTCTGCCTTGACTCTAATGCCCTCTTTTGGTTTTCATCCTATCTTAAAGGGAGACAACAGGCAGTCCTCTGGCAAAATAAGCTCTCCAAACTACTACCAAACACCCTTGGAGTACCGCAAAGGTCCATATTAGGTCCACTACTGTTCTTAATCTTTATTAATGACCTGCCCACTGTCATTCAAAACATCAGCTGTATCCAATACTCTGACGACTCCACCTTGATCTGCTCTGCTGTTAGAGACTGATACCCAGACTATGTTTACTACCATAGAAAACTGGCTCTCTGACCATCGGCTATTACTTAATCCCAAAAAAAACAAACTGCTCCTTTTTTCACTTACCCAAAAGTCTGTACCCTTCACCATAAATGCAAAAGATGGGACACTTATCTCCCCTGACCCTCACACAAAATTGCTGGGAGTCATTATTGATAATAACTTAAAATTTGGCCACCATGTAAATCAAACCATCAAGAATATCAATAGGAAAATAGGGTCACTCTATAAAATCACACCCTTCCTTACTCCCCCCAGCCAAGGTGGCCATAGCCCAGTCCCACCTTCTCTCAAAGCTCCTATATGCATCCCCTCTTCTCATCAATCTTAACACAACCGATCTCAACAAACTTACATCCTGTTTAACAATCACATAGCCAGGTTTGCAACAGGCTTGCCTTTTAGAACCCATCACTGCATCAACCCTTAAACAGCTTGTATGGCTGGAACTATCTAATCTTATCCAGTATAATGCGCTGACCATGACTAACAAAATCCTCCACAAACCTGAAAATACTCCAGCCCTTCGTAATATCATCCTCCCCCATAACAACCCAAGTCTGCTACATTCCTCAAATAAGTTGCAAATTCAGACTACTAAAATTAACAATGCTGCTGGAATGGCCCTTTTCGCAAACTCGTTGGGTCGAATCTGGAACCTACTACCAACTGAAATAACCCTGCTCCCCTCCCTAGCCCAATTTAAAACAGCAATTAAACAGCACCTTGAATACAATTGGCAATGTCATTGTGATAGACCTGGTTAAGCTACTCTCAGGAATGTTATTTACTTCTTTACTAGCAATTGCTAAGAGTCTCCTTCCTTTTGCGGGGGAATTTTAAGCTCCAATTGTTGTTCTAGGTTACTATGAACCTGTATATTTATTTTTGTTCTCAATCCCAATGAATTTTGTAACTTCTGTTATTGTTATGTTTATTTGTGTATTTTTTTTTATCTGTACCATTTATGTTGGAGCTTTTCTCCCTGGGCCTCCACTGAAAATGGACTTTGTTCCAGTTGGACTTTCCCGGTCAACAAATGTAAAATAAATACTGTATGACTTAGTAGAGAGGAGAGGATTCTGTGTTTTTGAGCTATTTCTAATCAAGAGTTAAGACAGTTAATTGGGTAGTTCTATCCAGTTGTGGTGCCTAAGGGCCAAGTGGAGATAGGTCATGTATGGGAGTCTAGCAAAAGATTTTGCTGTTTACTTTTTTGAGAAGATTGTAGGTTTATGAATATACAAGCACAACAGGTTAAGAAATAGGTAGACTGAAGCCACACATTTGCTGCCACTGTCTGTATTAAAAAAAAGGTTTGGCTCTGTATAAGATGATGGTTTTATGTTTTTTTTCTTAAATTACAGCATGTATGTGGTGGTCATATCTTAATTTATAATTTATCACGATACCTTATCATTTTACCTGTGGGAGTAATTCAATTTTGGTGTAACTAAATTATGAGATACTGAAGACGGCATCAGCAATAAAGGCTTAAAAGTAAATAATGCTGATGCTGGGAATGGTAATGAGAGACCTAGATTTGAAGCTGACACCAAACAATCAACATGTCTGATCTTGGGTCAAAGGAATCTGGACATCAAAAGACCCAATGCCAAGGAAAGGTACCAATGGAGGCATTCAAGGTCAACAAGTAGAGTCTCACTGACACTGATACCACAGGGTGATGGAAAATAGTCAGCCCTAACACACTCCGTGTTCGGACTGTGTACAGGAAAGGAGCCACAAACTCCAAAAGCAAAGGACCTTCTCTCACCAAACAAACAAAATTCTAGTCTTTCTTCAGAAACTTCCTCTTGCAAAATCACATTTCACAATGTCTGTTCCTACATCTAATAGTACTGAAGTTTTCAAGTCGCCCACTTACTGACTATTTCATAATGCTGCTGGTCTTCCTCATCACCTCCATCTCCCAACACCAGTCTCAGGTTCAAGTTCAAGGTACTCGTGATTCGTCAATTAAGCTTCTGTACTTTTTTTTTTCTGTAATTAAGTATATTCCGTTGGAACAATCAAAAAGTTTCACTGGCACAATATCTTTGTATGACCTTTCTTACTGTCAGAAGAATGAGAAGCAGTGTCCCCCTTCTGCTTAATGGTTAGCTATTTGTTCACAGGTTCACAGTTCTAGACTAGGCTAATGACCACCAGGGCCTTTATAAGCCTAGCCATGCAATCTAGCCACACCGCGAACCTATGGATCATGAGCATTTATTAGGGGGGGGGTATGTTAGGAAGTTTCTAGAGGTTATTAGGGGGGGATACGTTTGTTTGGGCATTACTGTTTGCCTCTGTCTATCAGAGACATGGATGCCAGACCAGGGATGAATTTCCAATTTCCCATCTACTGGTCAAGTTTGGTTAGGGATGGACTCTGCTTCACATGGACGGGGAGCCTGTTCCAGACGATGGAGATCCTCTGAGACACATATCTATCTCACCAATATTTATTACTTATGTCACAAGCAAAAGTTAAACCCTTGGATATAGTGGTTCTGATGCTGTTCATTTTCTATATGTGCAAAAGGTCCATCAGAGTTGGATCCGAGGATGCCATGTATGCCAGGCACAGATAGCCTCTCAGTAACCTGTAGGAGGCAGAGTACACAATTAGGGTTTTAAGGTGACTCATACAGGACAATGTGTTTATACCCTGGATTCCAATGATGAGGAACTTTTGTGGGTGTTCCAACTGTTGCAGAAGTCTTGTCAGGTACATGGCGAAAGAGGCATTATACTCAAAGATAGTCTGATAAGGGCCAATAAAGTGGAACTATGAATGCCATGCCCTTATGTATAAATTATTTATGTTATATATGTTGACTTTTTTTTTAAATTTCTTCCTTATCCAGTTCTGCATCCAAAAATGTATTTGACCCTCCAGGAAAAAATAGTCTGAAAAAAGCCAGACACAACAGCTTGAAACACACACCTACCAACACTCCTTGATTGCTGGAATTAACATTACAGTGAATAATAATTTTTCACAAACATACTGCTGTCCACATTTGTAATACTTAAGCCTTCTTCCATAAGTTTGTCTGAACTACATTTTTTAGGATTGCATCTTTTCCAGTATAGGTCTTGGCTGCTTTCCTGTGGCAAGATCTGAAGCATACACACAATGTGACCTCTCAATTAACACATTCTCCTGAAGAATACCAGTCCAGTTGTTTATTTGTACTTTCATAAAAAGTAACAATCTATTCCTCCCAGTTTCTCCAGTACAGAAGACAATTTGTTTCTGTCTGCGTACTCTGTTCTTCCAACTCTACTATTTTAGGAAAAACTTAATGCCAAATGCAGAAAGGGTCTTAACCCTCTTTTTCCAAGCTGTACATGTGAGCATTGACTAATGGGTTGAAGATGCAAGACTCCACAAATGAGACACCAGTGAAGGTCAACTTTGTGTCCTCTACAAAGTCCAACAGGCAGAGCCAGGCATGACAATTAGCAGCAAAGAAACACAGCTCTTCTTTCATCAAAGATAGTTTTTTTATTTACTTCTATCATTTATTAGCTGGACTCACCACAAGGCTGCTTTCAGTTATAACCCAAACACGCACTGCAACAGCAGTGAACAGATTACACACAGTATAAAATTGTTTACAAACTTACAACAGAATATTAAGAACATTAGTTACAACAGTGGAAAAAGAGTATGCAAAAAAAATAAATAAATAAAAACATTAATTCATACAATGTATGTCTTGGTTTTTGTTCCTCCTCACATTCAGCAAATATATGCAGTAGGCAGACATCAATACAAAACTGCTAAAATGACTTGTATAAATATAAATTTTCCGAAAACTGGGAATTCTGCATCTGTAGTGTTCGTCAATGATGGCAATGTTTACTGAGGGGCGATCTACCCAAGTCCTCTGAAATGCATTTCACACAATAGATTTTGACAAATAAGGATTTATTTACTGAAATATGGGCAGTAATTTTGCTTGCAACCTGAATGTCGCTGGATCTTTACATTACCTTTCCCTGTTCTAAGGAGGTGAAACTTTGAAGTTACAGTAAATAAGCAGAGGGGGTGAGGGGTACACATACACACACTGAAGGGTGCAGAAGCGGCCTACCTTCATGCTAAAACATTTTTTTTTTAATTTTGCTCTGTGAATTATATTTCAGTGATCAGTATTACAGCCTTTACTGGCTATTTGCTTAACTTTTCTTTCACAAATTTTGTCGAGACAATGCAAAATTCTAAGGCAAAATCAGGAATATCCCCAAAAATCAGAAAGAAAGGCAAATAATGAAGGGAGTTGCTTCTAAACATGAATTAACACTAAAAATAGTAGAACATGTATTCAAAATGAAAGACTAATTTAAAATGTCCATCAGCAATTTGTAATATCCATTAATGAAATTATACCTAATTTTAGCAAGCTATTTACAAGTTGCCCTTTTGTCTGGTAGTTTTAACAAAATTGCAGACATTCATTTTTTCTTTAAATTAAATAAAATATTAAGCTTTATGAAACAAAAACAGGGTAATATTTTTTGACAGAGAAATATAGAAAAGTTAAACATTGCAAATTAACCATTACAAACTCAACTGACAGTTCACCTTTGCTTGAAATTAAAATCCCACTTCTGTAGGATATATTTTTAGCATTTTGAAGTAGGCATGCACTTATACTGCAATTTATTTGAAAAAAAAAAACAAATGCACTTACCATGTTGCTGGCCTGAAGGCATGAAAGACAGAAACAATTGGAAATCACTGTTACGTAGCTACTCTTTCACAATGCTTCTCAAAAAAAAAAAAAAAAAAAAAAAAAAGGTACTCACCGTGACACTACATAGCATTGACCAACTTCCCAACTTCAGATAAACAACAGAACTGCACTGTGGGTGTTAGATTCACTCAGCATTAAAAACACTTCCAGACTGCTAAACTCTGCTAACAACACAATAATGCATTGCTCTAAAAGACTACTCCAGTTCTGGATTACGCAAAAGATAACTGACAAGACAGAAGGTGGGAGAAAGATGATGTAATGCCTTCTGAATCAAACTCTAGTCAAAGGTCTAGGGTGATGGCTCATAAATTTGGAGTCTGACTCTGTGGAACTCCAGCTGCAGCAGCATACAAGAAGAGAGTCCTAAGCTCAAGCCTTCTACTTGGCTATCATAAGGTGACGTTCCCTGGATAACCAAGGCCACAAAGGAAGACCTTGACCTAGGGTCCATGTCAAACCTATAATGCTCTGTAAACATGTTCAGGCAAATATCACTCAAAGAAGCATTACAGAAGATGACTGCAGATGGAGACAGCTCTCATAAAATATGCTTTAGAATGGCCAGCTTCAGATGCATTGTGGAATAAAACCTTGACTACAGCCCAGAAAATCTGAGTTAAAAAAAAAATGTCAGTAACTGATAGAGCTGGCAAGGGAGGAAGGGAGTGTTCATATTGTGGGGGTGAAGGGTTGGAAGAGAAGCAAGAACAAATTGCAGCAACCCCTCTGAAGAGGGAATGAAATGCAAACTGCAGCCTGGGGCGGACATTCAGCTCAGTAAGCATTGCTTTGTAGCAGCCTCTTCACTGGTTGTGTGAAAGCATCCACCTGAATGGAAAGAAAAGAGTCTCCATGGTGATGCAGACCACACATTTCCTTGTCCAGGGATGGGAGTCATGGCCATTAGAAATGCTCTCAAAGTCAGGATTGTTGGTGAGAGCACAGGCAATCCACATGACTGCTTCAATGACACCCCACCCCCCAGTGGCTCTCACCATGCACAAATTTAGGGTCTACCTTAGATCGTCGAAAACTTGAAATCTCGAACGTTCACATGAGTGAAAATGCAGATATTCAATATTCTTTTTTTGGATCGCAGTACAGTGGAGATCGGGATATTTGCCCTTTCCTCACTGTAGTGCGATCTCAGAGTTGGAATATATATTTAGCAATTTTGAATACCTGCATATTCGCTCAAGGTTTCAGCGATATAAAGTAAACCTCAAATTTACCACATTTGTTTCCATGTTTGTTATAATAGAGGGCAAAGCAACTTAGAAGTCACTTGGAAATGAATTGTTTGATAACCTTTATATCTACTTGCACTTTTGTGAAAGAAATGAAAAGCTGAACTTTGTTGATATGCTTTTCTCTGCTCCAAAGCGCATATCTGTGTATACTCATGCAATGAAAAGTACACTCTCCCAAGTTAGATTACTGATGGAATAAAACTGCCAATAAAATAATTGATTTAAACTAGCTTTTTTCTGGCTCCCACAGTTGACTACCAAGTCCAGAGCCAGTAAAGAGATTGAGGGTCCAATTGTAGTGTCACACACTGTTGCTGGGAGTGTTTATGTTGTTCGTTTTATGCCTTAAATTTTCCCCTCCTTCCCTCTCTTCATGTTTACCCACGATGTCCCAGGATAGATGTAGAATGGCCTGTGCTGGTGTATACCATCACCTCCAAGGTTACTCAGCCAACAGCCTTGGCCCTATTTGACATACATGCCTCCATGTATATCTTCAGCCTTCAATGGAGATCTGTTTCAAGGTGCACGAGTAAGCACCCTCCCCCCAGGATGGGCATGCTCATCTATTCATAATAGTACTTCAGATACCCGAGCTGCTAACTGAACCTGGGTTGCATGGGCCATAGTCAGGACTTTACCCATCTATGCAACACTGCTGGCTGATTTAAACTGGTCTATGAAGCCACCTTAAAAATGAAGAATGGACTGCTATGCAGTGAAACTATTTTAACAGGGACCAGAAAGTCCCTCATCTGTAACTCAGAAAATTACTTATTAATGGTAAATGTCATAGAATAAAAATAAAAATAACTACATCAAAGCTGTTAAAGTGGAAGGGAAAGTCAGCTTCTTCAAAATAAAATAAATATCATAAGGATTAATAGTGTTCTTAACCAGTGGAAAAGGAAAGTGCCACACAGAAAAGTACTGTATAACATTCAGTTATGCATCTTGCTTGGAATCCATCCTGGTCTATACAAAAGACAAAAACAGCAGCTAAAACCAACATTAACAAGGTCTGAAAGGTGCTGAAGGACCACAGAGGATAAAAAACATACATCTCCATCTCCAGTAGAAGTCCAATCTGATTTTTTCCACTTGTCTTTTTATCAGTCTTGAGTGGTAGGTCACAGTGAAGAGAGAATAACAGAAACCACACTAGCTAAGAATTCTGCAGACATTAACAACTAGAGAAATTTGGGCAGCCAGTCTATCAGCTTGAGCTAGTGGGGGATCCTCTGGAAAGGTTCTTTGGAGGAGGGAGTCAATACACATTTATAATGTGGGAGTCACAGCAAAACTGCTAGTTCTAGAATAAACTACTGAAGCAAGGGAAACAGAATATGTCTGGGCTTGTTAAAGAGCAGTAGAATTATTGGCATCCAATTGTTTATCCTTGAGAATAACTTAATTGTGTGCAACATCCCTGGAAAAAATATAGATACATCTACCAAAGTATCTTTGCTCTTGCTGTGTGGGAGAGGAATGAGAGAGGGAGAAAGTAAAGCCATGTAAACACAATTACAGTAACAGTAGATGTTTAAGCACTAGCATCAGTATTGTAGTATGATTACTTATCCATTGCAAATTACTACATGTTGATGTTCAGCCTTCTAGTTTGACTTAACAGAGATATGTTTGATGTCCCTGAAGTGGAAGAAGACTCCACTACTACTCAACATTGTCCTGATAAACAACTAAAACAGAAAGCAGTGCATGCCGTTTTTATTTACTTATTTCTGAAAAAGAATACTAGAAAGTGTGCCATGGCTAGATGCACATATCTATCTTCTGACTTTGGTATGTAAAACCCTTCAGGACCTAAGCCTAGTAGCTTTCATGTATTGTCTTCACTTGTTTGAGGGATAAAGGGCTAGCAGTGCGTGTGTAATTATATACATAAGTTCCCAACATGAGCAGAAAAGATAAAGCAAGGAATAACTACAATAGGATGTCTTTTCACTCTGTTTGGATTTCTCCTCTTTACTGTGGTGATTTTTTTTTTGGATAATGTCTTAAGAACAGCCACCTAAGGCAAAGACTGTTTTATAAGGGAATTAATAAAAAAAACTTTTGGCCATATAGAAAACATCCTTAATATATAGTCATAGATGTACCACACAGTCAGTCCACAGACAGCTAAAAGGACTTGAAAACCTTCCAGTCTCATTGTACACTTTAATAGTACAATATTCAGAAACCAAAGAGTGATTGTTAAAACCTTCAAGTAAAAACAAACCAACAGTGCCATGGCACAAGACATTCCACTTTATGGAAATAGTTGGAGAACACACACAACCAGCTACCAAATTTTAAAGCAGACTTAAAAGAGCTATTTCAATCAAAAATAATCCAGGATGCCCATTTTTGCTTGTTGCCACTAAAATCAGACCACAGCATTTGGACTTAAGCCACTTTTTTAAAACAGAAAACATATATAAATTGTGTAATGAGCAAGAAGAAACAAAATTTTTGCTCATGACAAACAGGTCTAGCTCTGATCAATAACGAAGGAGGAAAAAAAGATATGGCTGTATTTATTCTGAATTTCCAACTCATACACCATCATATCAAAACAATTTAGATATGAAAAGAGGTGGAAAACAAATATACCAAATAAAGGCAAATTTCATTGTCCAGTCCAAAGGAAACCTGGCAAAATTTCATTGTCCAGTCCAAAGGAAACCTTGATACATTGCTTAATGTTAAACCTTTATTACCACTTAGCACTAGGGACACAAAGTCCCTCAATGTTTCATTGTTATTCAGTGCAACGTTCTAGGCCAGATCAATATCCTCTTCGAGCATAGTTGGTATTACTTAATTACCTGATTGGTCATTATATTTTTCTTCGTTAACCAGTTGGGTGTACTCTAGGATACATGTATGTGAAAAGTCTGCAAGACACAACACATCAACACAACCTTATTTATGATTAAAAAATAACTGAGAACACAATATCTGATATGAAAATGAGCTAGGTGATCTCCCTACTCATTTGCAATGCATCAGTCATTACCACCACATTGAACAGATTATGTGGAAAAAGGGTGTTCTCTCTAAAAACTGAAGGTGATACAGCCACCTAACCTTTTTCACTATGTGGCTCCTGATGTCTGCTGACCATCACAGCCATCAGCAGACTATGCCAATTCATTCTTTTTAAGGGTACTACATCTGTGGCACAGCCATCATCCAAGCAGCCAGAGTGTTTAAACATTAAACCCTAATCATTTCCCCTATGTATGCCTCTGAAATTGCCCAAGGACTATGAGTGCAAATGATAGAGTGAATATTATCAGTCATGGGTCAACCCTGGCTCTTTTATAAACTGCATGATCCTACAGGTCCTAGTGTCCACCACAGATACAATAATGGGTTCATGCCCCTGAGACCTGTACCCCATTCCCACACCCTAGGAAGAGGACTGTAAGTTACACCTCATCATTTCTCTCCTTTCACAGCTGGCTCTAATCAAACCCAGGTCATCTTGACTGAAATCAGGGTTTTATCTCTCTATATAATACAGCTAGCATTGACACACAGCTTATTCTCCTTTTAGAGGATCAAGAAACATGATACTGCCTTTTATGTTGCCACAGTTAAAGTTTTACTGTGAAATGTAGAAAGACTAGGGTACCAACAATGGTCACCATTCATGTGCCTAAAGTTTTCAAGAAGGCTCTGACAAAGACACACCTGGAATGAGCAATCTCCTTAAGAAAGAAGCCAAAGGAATGAATACTGTCAAGCAATAGGTAAAGCACCTAAATCAAGACACAGACTAGAAAGAGGAAAGGCAGTAAAATGGACAGTTTTGAAGGAGTACCTGATTTGTGAAACCCAGACCTACAAAGTACAAGGTCCATACAGGGCTGTTCAGCAATTTTTGCCTGGATAGAGATTTAAGGAGCAAGTCAATAGCACAAGAGAAAATGGGTACATTCCCTTACAAAGGAATGCAGATGTCAATGTGCCCAAGCATTTTATTAAAATAATACACATAGGAAAAACAGTGTATAAGGCTGTAAGTCTTAAAACTCTTGTAGAAAAGGAACACAAGGAACAGTTACTCCTAAGCCAGACCCAGACTTTGGAATCCGGCCGACCGAAGGGCTGCCTGACGACAGGACAACCCATTTGTAAGGACTGCAGATGCATCCTTGAAGGACATCAGTTACTCAGCACAATATTAGGGGAAAGAATCCTGAATATCCAGGGGACAGAAAAATTCTCTCTTCTTCCCTAGAAGGACAGCAAGTAAGATTTTTACTTACTACTGTTTTACATACTACAGAAACGTTCTGAAATATTGTAGATCTAAGGTAGGGCTGCATCTCTTGCTTTTTTGGAAATGAAGTACAATATGTAATGATTTGCAAGACTCTGAAATCCGGGTGGACCATGGACAAAAAAGATAAAGGTTAATAGCAGCTCACAGCCTTAATCATCTGCATCTGCTGCAAGTTAGTACTTAATATCATTCCACAAAACATAAGCGGCAGGAAAACATTAAAGTTCTTTGAGAAGTCTTCCAAACTAAATGCAATGTGGTAAGCAAGACATTAAGCTGTTTCTAAAGTGGTTATTTTTTCAACAAAGAACAACTGAAAACTCATTCAAATGGCAGGCAGATCATACAACATCAGGTTCAAGAAGGCATTGTATATGGGAGAGTGGTGGGGGGGTAGTCATGTAAAATGCATGTGGTAAGAAAAGTACCATAAAGATCAGTTTCAAGTGCAGTCTTATTTAATACTTTTGTATTGAGTATAATCAAGGACTCAAATACAGGATCAAATTATTTACAAAAGATAAGTCAAGAGCAGCAGTAGCCAAAGGGGATGCCAGCTCACATAAACATCTGGAGATCAGGCTAACAAATATCTGGAATTTAATGCAAAGAAAGTAGAGAGAGAGAGAACAATGAATTAAAAATCTAAACAGGGAAGAAAGGCTGGGGGGAGAGAGCAATGTAGAGTAAAATACAGATCTGGCAATCTCCATAATCATTACGGTGAGTCATTGGGAAAAACATGACAGTTGCAGGTGTCAAAAGAATTCTTAGGCATACAGCCAAAAATATAGTTTATGAGGATGGGAACATCATTCTACCCCCAAAGCACTGATTCAATCACATCTTGAGTTATGTCCCCTGTTCTGGAAACCACACCTCAACTAGATAAGCAGATGGAAAAAGGGAATCAGACAAAGGCAAGCACAGATTTGCTTGTGCCAACCTGAATGACTTACAATTCATCAAAACATTTTTTTAGTGAACAGACATCTCCAACAACCTTATGTAGCGGTCTGGCTCACACCAACTTCCATCTAAACTAAACATTTGGCAAAGTCATAACAAAATAAATAAGTGTGGGTTGCACACTGACTAATGACAGATTTCTGACTGCACACCATGCAGTCTTTTTAAATTGCATCAAATAGTACTAGAGTCATGACTCATGAATGAATGCAGTCTATTTGACACAGAGAAATGTTTCTGACTGTATGGTACTCAGAAGACTGGGAGAGAAGCTAAAATGAATAATGGTGAGTTTGAAACTAGGAGAGTGCATTACAGAGGCAATGCACATGGTGGATGATAGATGCAGTGTTTTCTGATAAACTGTGTGTTATCTCATGCAGGGGACTGGTAAAAGACACAGCAGAGTATTTTCAGTTCAGACATCACAGACAGGAGTAGTGCGCAATACCAGCCCATGCCAATTTACTGGCAGTAAGCTGGAATCCGTAGTTGTGGATCCATCCATCCATGCAGCCACAACCCTTTTTCCCATTTTTGCATATGGGGTCTGGGTGTCACTTCCTCAGTGACAATCATCTAGAGCCAAGGTTTACACCGATGGGTGGCTATAGCCCTGCCATAATAGTTTTTCCACACTACACACTTGCACCTATGGCGAATTTAAAGTGTCCAATCAACCTAACACGTGTCTTTGGAGAGAACCCAGAGAAAACCCACAACACTGGGAGGACAGGCAAATTTCACACAGAAGGCACCCCAGCTGAGAATCGAACCAGGGAACCTCTTGCTGTGAGGCAACAACACTAACTTGTAGAGGTCTGCTCATAGTCTGGTCTGATTAATGGCATATGAGGTCAATGCCACTAATAAAAAGGACATGTACTATGTAGAAAAGGAACTTCTGAAAGCAGACTTTTTCAGGGATTGCACTGGCATATGCGAAAAAGAAAGTCTGTGGCATACATCAAGGATAAATCTAGCAATTCAGTTAAGTATAGCAGTGGCCACAGTAACCATGGTTGGCTGGTTGCATAATCAAAACATGACTCCAGATACTGTGAAATGACCACTGTGCAATAACTGCATCAATAAATATACCACATCTGGAGAATACATCTGAAAAAGGCATCAAGTTGATGAAAGTAAATCAGAGAAAGGTGAGAAGACAATCTGCAAGGTGGTATACAATGGCCCTGAATGTGAACTATCACAAAGAAAGAATCTTGTCAAGTAGTATGGAAAAGGTAGGCAGCCTCCAAAGAAAGGAACTTGAAGACAGGAGGGGAATAAAGTGAAGCAAGTTCAACATTTTGCTGATACAATGACTCTTGAAACAAAAGGTAATGGAAGGAGTCAGGAAAGGGTAAAACAGATGAAAGAAAAAAGTAACTGAATTTTCATGTAGAACACATGGTCTATTTACCATTCTCTTGGCTCTGTGTGTGTGTGTGTGTGTGTGTATCAATACATACACCTATACTGTATTTTGATTGTGTGGGTAAACTATAACAGCTGTATTTTTTATTAATACCATAACTAGTTAAATTAGCAGTCAACATCTACTTACTTATACATAGATGGGGCAGCTATAAGGTGCTAGCTGCACTAATAAATGTCAAATGAGATAGACTATTTTGTTTTTGTTTTTTCCTGCCACTGCCAACATCATTGTAATACAATTGTACTTTTAAGGTTATACAACCATCATACTTAATATGGAATACATTAACTTTTACTGCAATTAATAGTCAGAATAGTAAAAATGATTTAAGTAACAAACCTGAATAGGTTCTTGCATTTTAAAGACTGGTGTAAGATCTGGAAGGATTAGAGATACATATTCTTCTTTGGTACACTCTTCTGCAATCAGAAGTACATTAGGAAGAACAAATGGTACCATGTCAGGATTGACAAACTCTGCTGTTAAGGCTGGCAGAATACGCTGCACAACAACACGCTGAAGAAAGAAGAGAAAAACCACAAGAAAATTTTACTAAAATTCAGATGTTCATACATCCAGTTTATACAATTTGATGATAAAATGCCATCAAGAAGAATATTCATAATTTTAAAAGCAACAAATGTTATTAAAAGCTTCCCATTAAACCACAATTTTATATAATTTCTTTTTGGGCTTAGTTACCTTGCCATGCCTATTGGTTAGTTCATGGTCTTTTAGAACAGAATGAGATGAGAATTGGGGAATTTCAGCCATCATACAGAGAAATACAAGTTTTTTTTTTCTGACAGATTTAAAATTTATCCCTCCCTCCTAATGGCCAGAAAAAGTGGTGCTGTGGTCACCATACTGTGCTCAGTGCAACTGTGTGCCTCCTCACACTTCATATTTCCAGCATGATTGAGTGCCAAAATCTATGGTGGGTTTCCATTCCCAGAATCTCAAGTTGTAGGAGATGCAGTATCTGGCCTTTCCCCATTTGTCAAAAATCCCATCTTCAGGATCTAAAAGACACAACTGGCTGTTCACTTCCATCCTTCCCCTGCCAGCTTCTCTAATACCAGAACCCCTAATGGAAACTGCCTCGGATGGGCTGTAATAAGAGCTTTATCCCATTATGTTATGAAGCTGGAATTATAATTAAAATATTACTGCACCTGCTATGCTTACAATAGAACTATGCTAATTTAACAAAACAGTAAGTGTCACTACCTCGGTGTATGTGTATATAAAACATCATGTGTCTCTACACCCTCTAAATCCTGACATTTACTTTCAATAAAGGATCTGACTAGTATGCTGTGTGTACAGCTTCAGAACCTATTCTCTAAAGTAGCATACTTTCTACCAAAGTATACAAACTTCCTGTCTATACAGAAACAGCTATTCACTCTAGGTGTCCCAATGAAAAAGACATTTGTTCATAGTTTACCTCTTCCTAGTTCTGCAGTGACATTTGTGATAAAACTGTGACAAAGTACAAGTGTGTGGCTGCGAAAGTGGCACAGAAAGATAAAGCCGTGACTACAGCCCCAGTGACCTGAGGTCAGTCGAGCTCAGGCAACTGAGGTAGTGGAAAGGAGGATGGGTGTGCCTATCCTGTATCCTGGAGGGAAGGAAAGTGGGTACGCATTGCCTAGTGAGCACTGACAGAAGCTTGGACTTGTGGGATGGATACTGGGATTGGGGGGAGGTGAAATTAAAAGAGTTGCACATCACCACCCTGCATCTCAGGGCAAAGCACATGCTTCCCGTGTGGCCCTCCCATTGTCCAACCATTCTACAAGGTGAACAGTCAGCATGCAGAGGTGGGGGTTATTAGAGCAAGCAAAACTTCCAACAAGGTTAAATGACAGCTTCTCAGACAGCTCGCCCTGCAACTTTCTCCGGACTGTACACACCCTCACTAGCCTGACTTAGGTACAAAGGCCACCTAAAGGAAATCTCTTCCAGAAAGTGATAAGAACAATGGGGTTCTGCTGGGGAAAAGGACTTGAGTCTGGGAAAAATGGTCCGACTGTCAAGTCATACAAAGTGGGATAAAAAAAAGTACAACTATGTGAGGTACTCACCATAACAGCAGAGGGTGGACTCCATTTATGTCTTTTGATGCTTGTAGCATATGTCTGTTATAACTGCAGTGACCAAAGTCATCAGCAGACATAATTGACATATTAATAGGCAAAACACTGACTATTACCAATCTTTGGAAGCCAAAGTTCTGTAGCTCTGCAACTTACTAGCAAAAGTCTTAAGCACTGCGACAGGAGAAGGCACACCTAAAGGTGAACATTTCTTTTAGGCGCTGTTCCCTCCCTGGATTAATTGTTTTTCCTACAAATTTTAAGAGTTGGACCCATGATACTCAGTAGCTTTACCTTAACAAGAATGTGTCTGGTGCTATTATGTGACTAGGAGGAAAGTTATGCGACTGACTAGCTTGGTATCTAGTTCTGATCCCCCCCTTATGTGGCTCAGACCTGTGGCCCTGTTCTACCAGCTACAGCAGTCCTGTTACAAAAGGGGATATGGAGAAAATAGAAGGGAAATTCTAGAAAATGGTGCTCAAACTATGGAACATTTCTTCCTTGGAACAGTATGGATATAGCTGACAACTTGTTCCAGAATACACAGACTGCAGTTACCAGTTATTTGGATCAACTCTCTGAGCAAGCCAGGGACCTGCAGGAATTGCAGCAGTGACCGACAAACACCAAGGCTAGATTAGAGATAACAGAATACTGGCTGACAGACAAAAGACAGAGGAGCTATATAAATATTAAATTGTCTGGGGTCATTGAGAATATGGAAGGTACTGACTGTTGCAAGTTTATCAATGGGAAAGTTTGTGGACTGAATATCTATTCCAATACAGGGGATTGAAGCTGAGCATGCAAATGGAATCTACTTGCCTCAATCTTTGAGGCAGAAGATCCCCAGTCCAATTTGGGTTATACCAGAGTTTTTTTTGCAAAGGAGAGAGCCCTTTTGGAATTATGATCATTTGGCCAGCATCTAGCTATTGCTGATACCAGAATATTTTTCAGACCATAATCTTTTGGCATAGGTTCACCTGAATAGGGCTGCTTTCCAGCCAGCTAACTCATTTGTATAGGGCCAAGGGTTGGAGGTATCGCTTTCTGTATCTGTCAGTCTTCAGGGTTATATTATATAACGGCCCATATAACTTCTAAATTCCAGAAGAGGCAAATTAAAACTGAAGAAAATTGCAGACAGTGGCCCTTCTGTCACAGGGAAAATGTAGCAGGAGCAACTTCTAAAGCCCAGAGGGCATGGCAGTAACAAGGTACTTGATCCTTTTCCCCTTTACAAAAAAAGGTTACTGGACACGTGGCAGCATTGACTAGGGTTATTATGACTTTGCTATTAAGAATATGTTACATCCTCAGATGAGACGGAGTTATTTCCATCACATACTAATTTCTGTTTCTCTCCCCTGTTGTGATATTTCGTTGGTGATAGCAAAACATTTAAGTAATGCAAGAGGCATCTATTTAAGTCATGTACAGTGAAACTGCTCAGATGAATGGATGTATTTGGATCTATATTCTCCATACAACCTATAATGTTTGCTCTTAACTTAAATATTGGTGTTAACTGCATATACTTTTAAGAACCCATTTAATGTGCAAGAAGAACACTTGATTTTAGGTATTCTTGCTTCTTGGAAGACTGCAGGAATGTTTCACTAATACGGAAAGTTGAAGTGAAAGAGGGAGAAGAGGCAGGCTCACTATTAAAGATCATTGTTTCCTTTGGCTTGCAGCGCAGGACAGGATTGACTTCTCCCAAGTGCTACATTATGTCACCGTGCTACTATTGCAAGGCAAACAGTCTCTGCTAGCCTAACCAATGGGCATATTATTTGACTGTTTATAGTTTGGGAGGGGAAGGGGATGCTATGCAATAGCATGCACAAGGTACTTGGGGTAACTGGAATTTGCAAGACAAATAGCTAATGATTATGTCTATTATTATTATTGTCATTATTACTAGTAGTGTTACTGTTAAAAATATTTTCATCCTCTATTAATCCTGGTGATGCCTGCTAATAAATGTATGGTCAACTGTACAGTATTTTCATGGAATGTCAATGGTCTTACTAATGAATCCAAAAGGGCCTTGGTCTTTGTTTTAGTCCAGAAAAGCAACACACATTTTTGGTACTACAAGAAACTCATATAAAGGGAAAGGAGTCCACATTATTAAAAAGACTGTAAATGACAGGAGTGAGTACTCCTACAGTTTTGGGTAGGAAGAGAGGTGTATATACATTAATATGTATAGGTACTCCACTCTGGGTTACAGGAGCAGTTGGCAGATGGAGAGTGCAGGAATTTTATACTGAAGGGCCTCCTTGAGGATCAGATGATAATGACAAACAATATATACATCCTTTCATGTTCCTCCCCATGGGTAATTGCCTAGTTTTGTAGAGAATGGGTTATTTTTCAAGAGGAATTCAGTGTTGGAGCAGGTGACTGGATTGACTCTTTCCCTACATGATGTTAAGGCAGGGCCTGGGGAGTTCACCATCTCACCTTCAGCTAGGATGGTTATTAAAAAACCTTACACTGGTTTGGTGCATGTCCAAAGATTTAAATCTTTTACTCTACTCGCCATCAGATTTTCTCCAGCACAGATTAAATTACTAATTGCTAAGTAACCTGCATATGTGTATGTTTCAAATCACTCACCCTTAATTCTTGAATTTAAGTTGGGGGTTCAATTACTGCATCCATTATAGAGAACCAATATGTTTTTCTGTAAGGTTGAGCAATTTCAAGGCCAAGTAAAAACAGTTTTTGATTTGTACAAAGACCCTCCCCCCAAAAAAAAGGCAGAGGAAAAGGGCATACACATAGGATGGATAATTTTAAATTTCATCTTGGCTATTTCATTGAGAACATACACAAATGCCCTTAGGTATAAAATGAATACTAATCCTAGAAATGTACAGACACAGCTCTTGCTTTGGAAAATCAGTGGGTGAGGAGGAAAGGAGGTAAAGTGCCTTAGAGCAAATATAGAAGCACACCTAGCATATGCAGCTAAACAGACAAAAATCCAACTAGAGTTAAAGTTTTTGAGGTAACGCCATACAGTCAGAAATTAACAGCTTTAAAACTTCATGGTTAAGAGGTAGATCAATTAAACACATTGATGCAAGATCCTACCACTCACAAAAAGTATACACGTCTTGAACACACAATAAAGGTTTTTGCAAATTATTTTAGGAAGTATATGCTAGTGAGCAATCCCCTGTAACCCATAAAGATCAGATTAGAGATTACCTACGAGGTCAAACAGCTGACAATTTGCACAGGCAACCTCCCAGTTACTCACTTAGTAGATTCAGTAAGTAGAGACTGGAGACATACTACCAAAACAAGTCTCTGTTAAAACTCCTGGATCTGATGGGATCCCCTTTGAGATTTACAGGGGAGAGGCTAAGGCATGTACTTGTAATTTTAGAATCTTGGCTAGCAACATTCTGTTAACTGGTCGGTTCCTAATATCTTGGAAAGCAGCAATTATAGTTTTGATTGCAAAAACTGGTAAAGATCCTTCTTTAGTTCCCTCATACTGGTGTACTTCAATTTTGAACTACAACTATAAATTGCTCCTTGTAATTCGAGCAATTAATCACTGGGTTCAGATGGGTTACATACATACCTCTCAACTGTACAGATTTTTGCCTCAGACTTTGTGTCAGTTTCTCTTAAAACTTTGGTTTTCTGGCAAATTAATGGCAAATCATTGAGGACTGAAGTAAAAAATAATGGTAGATATTTAAGTTTCAGACTTCATACCCTTCAGAAAATTCATGCTAATACAAAACCTGTTATTCTATCAACTAAGTTTGTATGAGCAATATTTAAAAATTGTCCCTATTTTTGGGCCTTTGCCCTGCATTATTTGGGACTTTGTCCAGATTTCCTGCTCTAAGAGGTTTAGAAGTATGGTTATGCATCAGGAAAGACTAGCTCAGATATCTTTATATGGAAGGCATTTGCTGGTTGATGATGCTTTCTTTTACCATAAACCCCTATTTAAACATGGAAAAAAAGTGTTCGATCAACTAGACTGTGCTTTTATTTGAGGCATTAAGAGCCTTTGGATTTTCAAAAGTTACAGTGCTGGAGGCTATATATGCCAACCTACTGAAAAAGTGAAGTTGGGGTTTTTAGATTATTTGAACCATGTGCTTTGCATAAGTGGACAAAACAAGGGTGTCCCTCGTCCCCCCTTCCCTTTGCCTTATACCAGGAACCACTAGCTGCAACCCTGCAGGCCTCCCGCATCATGTGTTATAAGATGGGTGGGCCTATCGTAAGCTAGCTCTCTAAGCTAATGGTTTACTTACCTAACTCAGAAAGAGATTTCTGTATGCTTTTTTAAATGTGTGAGCACATTGGCACACTTTTTGGGTACAAGGTGAATATAAGTAAAACGTGTTGTGAAAAAGTGCAGTTGTGTAAGATGCATTTACCCACAACAGATGTTTAAACTCCTCACTGTTGCAGTAGTCTTTAGGCTACATGGATTGTGTCCTGCCTAGAACACAATAACCAGCAGCCGTCCAAAAGCTCTGGCTTCCCCTCACACCTTCACTCTGCTTGCTAATTCGGCAGCCCTGTGGAGGGAAATAAGCAGTCAGAGTGAAGCTTTCTTCAGTATCTTCTTGCCAAAAAGGAAAGGAGAGTACTAATCCTGAACCTTTAAAAGACATACATATAATAACCAATAATTTTATATCCCAACAATTAACTACATTATAGAAATAGGAGGATAGTGGGTGACTGTGGCTACTGTAACAGTGAGTAATTTCAACATCTACTGTTATGGGTAAGTGCCTCTTACACAACTGTACTATATTCATCCTTCCTGATGCTGCTGCAGTAGCATTTAGACTATATGGCTTGATTACCAAAGCCTATCTGACCTGGGAGGAGGAGGAAGGATATGAATCGAGACGCACCTGAATAGTCCTAGCAAAGTATGTCCTGGATCTAGAAAATAATCCAGTCTGTAATGCCCTGTAAAGGTATGTCTAGAGGACCAAGTAGCCATCTCTGGAATACTTCTAGAGTTTACCCATTATTTCTAATATGCCGCTGGAGAAGTCAAGTATCTAGTAAAATGAGCCTTTATACTGCTTGTAACTGGTTCACCATGGTGGGCATAACAACAAGCAATGGCTGAGGACATCCATCTGGAAACAGTGTTTTTACAAGGGCTGTCCTTTCTTTCTCCCAACAAAAGAAAAAGTACAATTATATAAGCACTTATCATAACAGTAGATTTCCTACAGTTGCAGTATTCCTACCAAACAGGTCATCACTGCTGATGTCTGGCCAGGGTACCAAAGCTTTACCTTCTCCAAGTCGTACATCCAGTGCATGGTCTCATCTTGTATGTGTTGAGCTATAAAGATGGACATACAAGCACGGATACTCAAACTACCTCCAAGCCAGCAGCCTGAAGACTACTGGTCAGCTAGGAGGGATGTAGTTCGAACTGGCAAGAAGGCTCTCTCTTACCCATGTAAGACAGAATACAAATGATTAGCCCTGATAAAATCACTTTACCTATCAGATCTAAGTGACTCTTTCTGATACCCTCCCTGTGGGAGGAATAAAGATGCCTTACTGAAGTTTCAAGTACTTTATTCAGGTTATGTAGCTAGATGGATGAGTGATCTTGTTCTAATACATTACAATCAACAGGCCAGTTATTTAAGGGTAGTTATGGACAATGATGTGAGGGTCCAGGGGAGCTGAGTGGAGAAAAATATTGGAGATGGAAAAAGAAGCAGTCAATCTCAAAGATTAGAGAGTAGTCTCTTATTTGAATATATCTGAAAGACCCATGAGAGTTTAGCAGCTCAGCAGCCTATGGAATTTCATTCTTGGTTAATAGGTTTTTATTTTTTTAACAAACAAAACAAGACATCACACACTGAGCTACAACTATAGAATAAAAAGTTATGTACTTACTATAACTTGTCATGTGTTGTCCATGTTCATTCTTCCTCATGAAAGGGTCTAGTATCTGACTTGGCCGCATTTACCAGACTTTGGATCTGAAACTTGAGTTACTCCTTCTACCCATAATGCTTCATTCCATCCCAACTCCTCAGATCGAATTTGCTGCTTTACCCCTACAGTGTTATATAGATAGACCAGACACACGGAAATACTAAGGCTCAAACCAGGAACATGAATGTTTCTATATCATCCAAAGATCTTTTTAGGAGTGACAGGGCCGGGGAATGGCTGGAAGGGAAGGTGACGAGGAATGAAAATGGACAACACAGATGCCAAGCTATGGTAAGTACATAACTTCTAAATCTGATGTTATGTTATCCTTTTCATTCTTCCTCACAAATGGGTCAGAGTCCCCAGCTATGTTCATAGGTTGGTACTAGGCTATCGGCCCTAGGGCCTATTCAAGCCTAGCCATAACAATTCCCGGGATATTTCTTCCCACAATATTTACTTCTCTGGACCCCTATCTAGCAGGGCGACTGACATGATCCCCGGGGTGAATTTCCCATCTCCCATCCAATCAAAGGTTCCTTTTGAAGAGGGCCAAGGAGGCGCTCTGCTTGACATGTATGGGCAGTCTATTCCAGAGTATGGTGAGTCTCTGGGTCAGGAACCTATCCCTCCAGCATGTTATGTTCATTGTGATGACAAGGTTTAGATCCCTGGAGCATGTGGCTCTGAGGGATTGGGATTTCTTTACGTGGAGCATGTCCAATAGCTCAGGGTTTGACATGGCTTTGTATGTTAAACAGAGATCACCTCTGAGTAGACGATATGCCACAGAGTATAGCTGGAGTTTTTTTTAGACGGTCAGCATATGGCATCTGCTTTAGGCCTGTGATTCTTTTAGTGAGGTATTTCTGTGGCCTTTCCAGCTGTTGCAGATGTCTTGTGAGGTACATACCAAAAGTACAGTTTTGTACCTACCATAAATGTAGATGTTCGAGTGTACACCCTGCTGCAGTCATCAAACTTGGGTTATCTTGTCGTCAGGCGGTCCCGCAGTCAGCCTGAATTCCAAAGTCTTGATCCGGCGTCGGTTGCTGTCGCTTCTTCCCTGACGTCAGTGCGCCAGGGGTATATATGATGCATCCAACGCCATTTTCTTCAGTTTTTCTTGCCCCAGATGTCAGGTGCCCCCAAAAGGTGGTCAGTAATTAGTACCAATCTAATAAATTTAGCACAAACACAACATCCCTCCAGCTATAAGCAAATACATTAGAAAGGTATTGTAAAGATTTAGTTAGTCAGAGGGGATGGAGGGAGGGTAACCTGGACTGCAGCAGGGTGTACACTCGAACATCTACATTTATGGTAGGTACAAAACTGTACTATGTTCATCGTGTTACCCTGCTGCAGTCATCACACTTGGTTAGAATCCCAAAGCTAAGGATGGGAGGAGGAGTCAAAGAGGGTTAGAGGAGGCTAGAAGTCCCTGCAGAACTGCAGTGGCGAAGCCAGCTCTAGTCTTAGAGTAAAGTGGTAAGTGGTAGTGTTTGGTGAAGGTGTGTACTGAACTCCAAGTTGCAGTTTCCAAAATATCCTTGGTTGGCACCCCCCTGGGGAAGGCTGTAGATGTAGCTCCTGCCCTGGTAGAGTGGGGCCTTATGGTAGCAGGAACTGGCTTTCCATGATGGGTATAGCAAAAACGAATGCAATGTCCTATCCATTTGGAAATTGTCTGTTTTGATATAGCCTTCCCTTGTGAAGCTGCAGCATAGGATACAAAGAGCTGGTCAGATTTTCTGAAAACCTTAGTTTTATCCAAGTAATAACGAAGTTGCCTGTGAATGTCCAAGGAATGCAGGAGTCTTTCTCCTTTGTTGTGTGGATTTGGAAAGAAGGTGGGCAAGTGAATGGTTTGATTTAAAGCCACACTGGATACCACCTTAGGCATGAAGGAAGGATTAGTTCATAGAGAAACTCTGTCTTGATGGAAAATGAGGAAAGGTTCCACTGCCATTAGTGCTTGAAGCTCTGAGACTCTTCTGGCTGAAGTTATTGCTAGCAGCAGGGCAGTCTTCCATGATATAAACTTTAGATCAGCAGAGAAAGGTGGTTCAAAGGGAGGTAGTGTAAGTTTTTCCAGAACAAAGTTGAGGTCCCAGGTTGGTGTAGGTGCTCTCCTGGGGGGCCTAATGTTTTTTGCCCCTCTGAGGAACTGCCTTAGAAGTGGATGTGAAAATAAGGGTGGATCCGTGTTGTAGTGGGCTGAAATAGCTGAGGCGTGGATTTTAATGGATGAAAAAGAAAGTCCTTTGTGCAACATTCTCAGTTAAATACTGTAGAATCTGAGGCATGTGAGGCTGAAGGGTATTTTGGCCTTTAGCTTGGTTCCAGGCGCAAAACCCTTTCCATTTGTCCGAGTAGGCCTTCCTGGTGCTGGGCCTCCTAGCTTCCAGATTAACATCCATAACTGCTTGAGGAAGAGGAGCTGGCTGGATGCTTACGTGATTTGCCATGCAGCCAAATTTAAGGTTTTGAGCTGGCTGTGTAGAATCAGATTGTCTTGCTGTGTGAGCAAACGGGCAATTTGTGGTAAAATCCAAGGTGGGCCCTGGGCCATATTCCTTAATAGTGGGTATCAGTGCTGGCGTGGCCAGTCTGGGGCTATGAGTATCATTCCTGGTCTCTCCTTTCTGACTTTCAGAAGCACCTTTGAGAGGAGGGGCAATGGAGGGAAGGCATATACTGTCAGGTTTTTCGTCCACTTTCCAAGCTTGATGGTGAAGTGTCCTTGTACAAACTTTTGTTAGCGGATAGTTTTGGGGGCTGGCAAACAGGTCTAGGTCTGGGTGGCCCCATTTTTGAGTTATCATTGCAAAATACTTGTGGACCCAGTTTCCACTCGTGGGGATCCATGATGTTTCTGCTGAGGTAGTCTGCCAATGTGTTCTTTTTTCCTGGCAGGAATTGAGCTTGTAGTTGAACTTGGTAAGCCAGTGCTGTGTTCCACAAGGTCATTGCTTGCCTGCATAGAGGGTAGGAGTGTGTACCCCCTTGTTTATGTACCACATTACTGTGGTGTTGTCCGTCTTTATTGTAAGCTGTCCTGGATGTAAGAGATTCTTGAAGGCTGTCAGAGCATTCTGTACAGCTAGCATCTCTTTTTGATTGATGTGCAGATTCCTTTGATCTGCAGTCCATATGCCTTGAACGCACTGTCCTGCCATGTGTGCCCCCCAGGCATAGTCCGATGCATCTGTTGTCATAGTTTGCCTGGCTGGGGGCAAGGTGAAAGGCTGATCCTTGTTGAGGTGACATGCCTGTGACCACCAAAGAAACTCTTGCTGAAGGCAGGGAATGAGATATATCATTGTGTCCAAGCTGTGGCTGTGTTGAGACCATACGCTTTTTAGGTACCACTGTAATTTCCTCATATGCAGCTTTGCAAATGGTATTAGTAGTATGCAAGATGCCATGAAGCCCAAGGCCTGCAGAATTTTTCTTGCAGGGAGTTGGGTCTTTGCTGCCATTGTTTTGAAATATTGAGTCAGTTGTAGTTGTTTGTCTGGCATCAGATAAGCCTTCTGGGCCATTGTATTCAAGCTGGCACCCAGGAATGTCATATTTTGTGAGGGTACTAGTTTTGATTTCTTTTCGTTTACTGTGTACCCTAGGCAACTTAGAAGATGTTTTACAAAAGCCAGATGTTGTAAGAGGATGTCCTTGCTTTCTGCTTGGATGAGGCGGTCGTCCAGGTATGGGTATATCTGAATTCCTCTTTGTCTGCAGTATGTAATTACTGGTGCCAGGCATTTTGTGAAAACCCTGGGCGCAGTGGATAAGCCAAAGGGCAGTGCAGAGAATTGGTAATGGGTTGAACCTGCAATGAAACGGAGGTATCTTCTGCAATTTTGTCTGATAGGGACATGCAGGTATGCCTCCTTGAGGTCCAACATTACTAGCCATGCTTTCTTGCCCAACATGGGAAGAAGCTGCTGTAGTGTTAGCATCTTGAATTTGGGTACTTGTAAGAAGGTGTTTAGAATTGAAAGGTCCAGAATTGGTCTCCAGGCATTGTCCTTTCTGGGGACTAGAAAGAGTCTTGAGTAAAATCCTTGGCCTTGCTCCCGTGTAGGTACCAGTTGAATGGCTCTCATGTCCATGAGAGCTGTAATTTGTTTTTGTGCCTCTGCCCATTGATTTTGTGGCAGGCTTGGCATTCCTCTTTTCGTTGGCAAGGTGTGGAAATGGAATCTGTATCCTTGTGAAATTATGTCTAGGACCCATTTGTCCTTTGTGACGATGTGCCAGTTGTCTGAAAAAAGTGCTAATTTTCCTCCCAAGGGAGCGGCCAAGAGAGTCTTGCTTGGCCATATGAGGTTTAAGTCATTGAGTTTGCCTTCTAGTAGTTTGGGGTCTGTCTTCTCCTCCCTTCTGTGTTGCAGTGCCCCACTGTCGAGGTTTGTAGTGGGTTTGTGGTTGTCCTCTGCCTCTTGGTCATCTGTATTTACCCCTCTGTGGTCTGTCAGTAGCTGGAAAGGACCAATTTTTTGTTGGCCAATTTCTGCTGAAGCGAGGGGGCTGAACCTGTAGAAAATCTTTGACCGTCTACATAGATTTTGCCTTATCCTCCATTTTCTTTAAGACTTCTTCTGCTTTAACTCCGAATAGGACATCCTGCTGTAAGGGGGCATCTAGAAGCTTTGCTTTAACATGATCAGGCAGAGTTTGTTCCTTTAACCAAGCATGCCTACGTATAACAGACCCAGTAACAGCTGCTCTGCAGGAAGCCTCCAAAGAATCAAATCCACATTGTAAAGTATGTTTGCCCACCTGTTCAGCTGCATGCAACAGATCCTGCATTTCTTTCAATTCAGATTGTTGAGGGAGTGTGCTCATTTTTTGTCTTATTTGAAACATTAGAAATTGCTGGTATTTTAGCATGTGAAATTGGCAATTTAGTGCTCTCATAGCTAGAGTGGCTGAGGTGTAAACCTTTTTCCCCCACCTGTCTAGTGTTCTGGAGTCCCTTTCAGAGGGTACAGGATTTTTCGCCATAGAAGCCTTAGCCTCTTTTGGACCCTGGGAGATCGTCTCTGGATCAGCAACAGGGCTTTTATAAAGGAATTTGTGGGAGTCAGGCACTCTATAATATCTGACTGGTTTGTCTGGAGCAGGAGGCAGAAAATCTGGATTTAAACTAGATTCTAAGTAAACATAATCCACAATGTCTAAAACTGGGGGGATAGCAAGAGGTCTGTGCTGGGGGAGTAAAATAAATTCTCTGAGCCTTTTCTTTGAGTCAGAGTAGTCCTGACCTTCCCAGTGAAAATGTTCCCTCAAAGTGTGTAAAGTTTCCCCAAAGGAATAGTCTTCAGGGGGAGAAGCTGAGGGAATGGAATCCTCAGCATCAGAATCTTCATAAGGGGGAAAGGAGTAATCTTGATCCTCAGAGGAGCCTGAGGAAACAGACACTTGATCAGAGGAGGCATAATCTTCCTCTTGTCTAAACCTTTTGTCGGGGGTTGGGGACCCCTGATTAAAGAGATCAAATCTTCAGCCATTTTAAGCATCTGTTTCTTATGCATGGGGCCTTGAACTAAAGACTGAAGTGCAGTCTTTTTTGGTTTAATAGGAGTCTTGAGCTTAGGATATGTTTTTATAGTAAGCGTCGTCGGTCTTAAGACACCTTCAGAAACCGAAGGTGTTTCTGCAGCACCGACATCTCTTTCTGCAATGTCGTCGGTAGGGGCTAAAGAAAATGGCTGCGTCGGCCTAGCACTCTCCACCAAAGGCTCCGAAGCGGTCTCGGGTTCCAATTCTGCGGTAGCCAGTGGCTGCGTAGGAGCCTCACTGAAAACCGGTGAACCGGAGACAAGCCCAGCCGAGGCCTCGGAGTCTGGCTTGGGTCTAGGCTGCCTGTCCTTATCCCTGCGTTTTTTGTGCACACCGGTAGTCGGTTGCTCCTACGGCATAGTATAGTTAAATTTTCTACTGAAGTAGTGTCGTGCGAAATCAAAGCGTCTTTTTATAGTACGCTTATTGAACCTAGCACAAAAGCGACAACCAGTGACGTCGTGGTCTGGGCCTAGGCAAGGTATACAATAAGAATGAAAATCCTTATGAGGTATTTGCTTCCCACAAGAAATACAATTGTTAACTTTTTCTGACATCGGTCTGAGGCAAGAAAAGTTTCCCCAACGGGGTACTTAGCTTTATTGAAGACTTCGGATCTGAAATTTGACTTCGAAAATCTCAGGAGTCGGCCGACTGGCACTTGCGAACTGCTTCTGCTTTGGGCACCGCGCGGCAAGAAAGACTGAGGAAAATGGCGTCGGATGCATCATTTATACCCCTGGCGCACTGACGTCAGGGAAGAAGCGACAGCAACCGACGCCGGACCAAGACTTTGGAAATCAGGCCGACTGCGGGACCACCTGATGACAAGATAACCCAAGTGTGATGACTGCAGCAGGGTAACACGATGAACATCAGGGCATTATACTCTATAATGGGTCTAATGAGGGATGAGTACAGTGGGACAATGACCTCCTTTTTTCTGGATGAAAAGCCCTTAGTGATGAGGTGTTCCACATAAAAGGATTTCCTGACTGTTGTGGCAATGTGGTTATCGAAAGTGAAACCACTGTCCACCTGTGTCCCCAAGTCTCTCATCACACTTTCGATGTTTAGTGCATTGCTACCTATGTGGTAATTCATGGGTACATGTTTTTTTCCAAAGGGGATAACTATACATTTCTTGGCATTAAGCTTGAGCCCATGGCTCTGGCACCAGGCATCTGTTTCTGTAAGGCCCTTTTGTAGAATATCCACATAATTTGGGGATTCAATAATGGCTCCCAGTTTGCAGATATCTGTAAACGTTGTTAGCCAGAGTCCCTTAGTGTTGGCCTGTACTTCAGAGAAGTAGATGCCAAACAAGAGTGGTCCCAGGACTGAACCCTGAGGTACTCCACTTGTCACTTGTCTGGAGCTGGATTTGGAGTCGGCTACTTTTACAGTCTGGGTTCTGTCAGTAAGCCAGTTGGCAACCCATCGAGTGACGTAGGGATTAATGCCCAGCTTAGTAAGTTTATCTATGATTCCAGAGTAGGGGATGGTGTCGAAGGTCTTGGCGAGGTCCAGATAGGCTGTGTGGACCACCGTACCCTCGTCCACAGCTCTGGAGACTGATTCGAAGAAGTCAATCAGATTCGGGAGACAAGATCGGCCCTTCACATACCGAAACTGGGTGGGGTCCAGTGTTTGAAGGTTGCCAGTGTATAAGTTCCATGATAATGCATTCCATGCCCTTGCAGATCAGGCTTGTCAGACTGATGGGACAGTAGCTCCCAAGATCCAAGGCGGATCCCCCCTTGTGGCGTGGGATAACTGTAGCTGTGTGCCACTCAGTGGGCACGAAGCCTGAGGTGAGGCTATGATTAAACATGACACTTAGGTGAGGTGCCAGTTCATTTTGTAGTTCATGTAGTACACAAACTGGGATGTCATCTTTTCCCATGGATGATGTATTCTTAGCTTTAGAGAGTGCGGTTTCTACCTATGTGACCATGATTACTGGAATTTGGCAATCTTTTGGTATTGAGAAGGGCCCTTTAGGCGGTGAGAGGGGGGGGAGAAGGTGGCACTAAATCGATCTGCCAGGATATTGGCAATATCCTTGGGATCAGTATATTTAATGCCGTTCTGTTGTAGCTCAGAGCAGATCTGAGCATTGCCATTTAGATTCTTGACATAACTATAGAATGCCTTGTGGTTGTCTTTGGAATCTTTGGCAATTTTATTTTCGTAACTAGCTTTTGAGGATTTTATGAGGGACCTCAGCTTCTTACTGAGGCTGGTGAGGGAGTTTTTTACATCCTGGGATTTTCCTCTTTTCTGCAACAGTTTCTTCCTTCTGTTGTAGTTTGTTTATAGCAGGGGACCACCAGATTGACTTCCTTTTTTATGAGAAGAGCATCTTGGTTCTATTTGGGATGGCATGACTCATGCACGAGTGGATGTGCTCGTACAGTGCCTTAGTGTAGGATTCTGCAGTAGAACTTTCAGATCCCGTCTGCATGGGTGTCATGAAGTTTGTCATTTCTGACTTCAGTAGCATGAAGTTGGCTTTGGAGAAGTTTATTAAGGAGGTTTCCTTACTGGGGGGTGGGGGTGGGCTGTGGATGTCAAGGGTGATTTGCTTATGGTCAGACCTGACCAATGAGGGGGTGACCAGTGGTGTGGAGCATCTATCTCCCATGTTGGTAATGACCAGGTCTAGGATATTAGAGCCCCTGGTGGGACAATGGATTAGTTGATCCCAGGCGCTGGAATTTATGAATTCCAAGTTGGGAAAAGGAGTTGGTACCAGAGTAGTTTTCCCAGTTAATGGCAGGGTAGTTAAAAATCACCCAGTATTAGGGTGTTTGGTTGTATCTTAATATTTTCCAGTATGTTTAGAAAGGTGTAGTGAGAATCTTGGGGCATGGTGGGGGATCTGTACCAAGCTGCAATTTGGATTGCAGTCTTACCTAGTGTTAGTTGCACCTGGAGAATTTCAGATGCATTGTGTTGGGCAACTAGCCTGGAGGTGTGAATATCCTTGGTGAATATGGACACACCTCGACCTTTAGTGTTTCGATCTTGGTTTTGTGGCTGAAAAGTGTGGTAAGAGCTGTAGCCTGGTATTGCAGGGGTGCTATCTGGAGCCTTGAACCAGGTTTCAGTTACTGCACAGATATCGATGGTCTCCATTTTTAGGAGTGCCTCGAGAAAGTGCATTTTGAGGTTTGGACTTCTAGCATTAAGTAGCATTACCTTCAGATTTTGCATGCTTGTATCTGTTACGGTGGTGGTTTTATCCTTTCAATCTTGCCTAAAAAAGGCACTATAGGGGTGGCAAGAGCTTTAGCCAGTAACCTGAATCCCAGGGGTGACAGGAGCAGACCATCTCTGGCAAAGCATCGTGGTTTGTCGATCATGTCTTCCCAGGCAGACAGATACTGGATCCCCTTTGAATGACACCAGAAGCTTGTAACTCTCAGGAGCCTTCAAGGAAGGACATGCTGGAGCATTGTTGAACCAAAAGAATCTCTGCTTCTAGAAGCAATACCAAATGTGCAATCTGACCAAGTGACTGCAGTGCAGATAATGTCAATGGAAGTTCTTGAGGAAATATCAGATGAGGTAGTCATAGATCTAGTGGAGTGAGCTCTAGGAAGTCAAGGCAACTCCAAACCTTTAAGAGAATAAATCAGCAACATACAATCAGTGATCCATTTGGCTACAGTAATTCTGGAAACTGCTTGACCCAAGTAGTTAGGGGAAAGGGACACAAAAAGCTGATCAGACTTCTTGTACTGGTTTATTCTGTGAAAATGAAAACATTATTGTCTGCGAACATCAAGCAGGTGCAGCATATATTCGCCTTTACCAGTAAAGTTTGAGAAGAAAACTGATAATTGAATGGACTGGCTAACGTTAGTCTCCGTAGCCCCTTTAAACAGAAAGGAAGGGTTGGTTCGACCAGGCACCATATCCTTACAGAAGGTAATATAAGCAGGCCTAGACGATAAGGCCTGGAGCAAAAAAAAATATTTTTGGTAAAGTGTTAGTTTACAAGAGCTGGTCTAGGATTAGTGTGCTTTCTCTGATTTCGGGAGTGAATCCAAACGAAATCCAAGACATCATTTGAAATCTACAGAAAAATAAGTATTTTTATTCAGTGTACTTCACTTTTAAACTGTATATTACTGCACTGTCGCCTATTATTAACTGTTTTTAGCTGCTTTGCTGTTTCACTGTTTCAACTGTTTGCTGTTTGAGACTGTTTTTCCTGCACTTTGTATTCTAGTTCTTGTTTATTTTATACCATAAGCTAAATTCAGATTTGCTGAAGCTAGACTGTTTGGCATTATCGGAGCACTAAAACCAGCCATCATACATTAAGAGGGCCCCTTGCACCCTTGTGGCAGAAGAGTGTACCCAAAGGACCCATATGACTTGGATACTGTTGGAATAAGGCTCAGTACTGAGCATTTCCACTGGCCAGCTTGTTTGAAAATTGCTGAACTTGTTTTACAAAAGGGTTCTCAAAGTTGCTACATAAGCCCAGCATTTGCACAGATTTGCGCCTGTTTTAACACAGCTTCACAAAGTTCAGAGATCATGTGAGCAATCTGAGGCATCTGTTTGCAAGTAGCGCACCTCTGCGCAGTATCACACAGTGGAGGCAACCTCTGGCGGTTATAAATGCAAAAGCTAAAGTAGATTTATTTTCCCTTAGAACTGTCCATGCCCAACTCAGGAGTCCCTTACATTGTACTCAGCTGCTTGGAGAGCACCTCAGCTGGGCTTTCTACAGCATTTGCCACTTTAACTGAAATCTCCTAATCCCTAATATTCTCGTACCCCTTGAGAGCCCAGATAGTAAAGACCCAGCATTAAAACACCAATTAAACCACATCCTTCCTCATTAAAGTAAGCAAATCTATACCTAGTATTATGGATGGTCAGTTTTCCTCCATTTCTCCTGCCAGCCTGACTGACATGGGTATCTTGAGGCAGTGTAGAAGCTGCCTCGTGTACACTTACAACCTACTAGTCCTAAACCACTCAAGCTCAATTTGTGAGAAATGCATATACACTAAGAATTTGGAATCCTTGCTCTCTCATACACAAAACAGCCCACATACTACACTTCCAGCACAAACCATGCTCTCAACACATAAACCATCATATGTGGAGGCACTCACCAGAATTGTACCTAAACACCAGAGACCTCTGAAACACAAACATGCTACACCTAATACAGTAACTAGAGCACTCAATACACAACACCACAAGCACGTGTGTCTCACCAAACAAGCCCCTAAGGCAAAGCACATCTAAACCAAATGTTTTGGTCATACGTTACTCTATAGTGAGGCACACTGATATCTCACTAACCAGGCTAGACAAAAAAAAGGTTACAATTAGCGTTCTGTTGTGTGCCAGGATCCATCGGATCACAAATGCACTCACGTCTCGCCATAACAAGTACTGTTATGACTCTGTCATAGTTCATGTTGGTGTGAATGCCTTGAGATGTACCTCAGTGGACTATATGTAGAGACATGTGTGAGCTCTCTGAATATGAGTCTCCAGCACATACTACCTTCACCTAAGATGATTCCACAATATAAACAACAAAGTGACTGACTTCAACAACTTGCTAACTTTCTGGTGTCATTCTAAGGGGATCCAATACCCATCAAACTGGGATAACATGGTAGATAGACCATGCTGCTTTGCTAGAGATGGTCTTCATCTGCCACTTATGAGATTTTGATTACTGGCTAAGGCTCTTGTCTCCCTCATAGTGACATTTTAAGCAATGATCACAACAGTAAAATTCCCAATGTGAAAATATCTTCAAAAAGCAACCTCAAGGTTATGCTGCTAAACATTAGTCTAAACCTAAAACTGCACTCACTGGAAACAGCCCTCACCTTAGAAGATGCTGACATCTGAGCAGTCACAGAGACTTGGTTTAAAGCCGTGGAAAGCACCAGGCCTTACCGGGTTATAATGCCTTCCACACATTCAGACTGCAAACTGAAAGTGTGAAAACTACAGGAGGTAGAGTACCAATATTCAAATATAAATACACCTCTACATTGGTTAAACAAAACAATTCCCTTGAACTAATTCAGGTTCAAGTGACTGTAGGTAAGACCCCTCTCCATGTGATTACCAGTTATAGGACCCCATCCATGAACCAGGATACCCACACTACATACTTAAATCTACTTGAATTGTTCAAGATACAACTAGACATCAAGGCTTTAGGCGGCTAACTAACCCACCCATAGACTGGGTAAATTATACAGGTACTAACACACTTGCCCAAATGTTCTTGGACTTCATCAATTCCAATACCCTGGACCAGTTGGTTGACAACCCCACAGGGGGGCCCAATCATTCTGGATCTGTTGCTCACTAACATGGGAGATCACTGCACCATCCCATGTGTGCGGCCCTCCCTAGTGATCTCTGATTATAAATCAGTGTAATTGGAAGAAAGAATAACACCTGGACCCCTCCATTAGCAGCAACTAGACTAAAAAACTTCTCCAAAGCCAATTGCAACTTAATATGTGACAGCATTAATAACTTCGTAGCCCCCTGCTCTCACTGATGACATGGGCACCTATACTGGGATTTACACCAATGCACTGTACAAGCATATATACAAATGTAATGACTTAGCTGTACCTGACGGGATCAAAGCAAGATCCACAAGAAAGAACAAGCCTGCCTAGTCGACATCTGCCATTAACTGGTTATACAATAACAGAAAGAAATTGCTGTCCAAGAGCAGGAAGGAATGGTCTCTGAATTGGAAGCATTCACTCCTTGGCTTAAGCAAGCAAATAAAACACCTTGTAAGGAATTCTAAAGCCAACTATAAATCCACATTAGCCTCCTTCACCAAGTATAACCATAAGGCCTTCTTTAGCTACACCAGAAGCCTTAAAAGAAAAACCCAGATCTGCAGAGAACTGGTTGTTAATGGCACAAAATATACTGAACACACCGTAATAGCTCATCTGCTCGCTGTCAGGTTAAGTGAAAACTTCTCTCCCCTGTCCCCGCCACATATCCCCCAAAGCATTCCTACCACATGCCCTCCACCTAGCATCTCCAAGCAGCAGGTCGTAAACGCACTTTCCAAAGCCAAAAACACAGCCTCAATGGGACCTGATAACATCCCAGGCTGCTTTCTAAATGGATTAAAACAGGAACTAGCTGCACCACTGAGTACTCTTTTTACCCACAGTCTTAAGCACTGGTTTTGTACCAGCTGAATGGAAAACAGCAACCCATTTCATTACATAAAGGAGGCACCTCCATAGACCCTGGGAACTATAGACCCATAAGCCTGACCAGCCTAATTTGCAAGGCTATGGAAAGAATAATCATCGACCTTATCAACAAAGATATAGAAGACCTCCACACACTCAATCCGACCCAGTTTGACTTCGTTAAAGAGAGATCATGTCTCTTGAACTTGGTGGACGTCTTTGAGACAGTCACCAAACCCCGGACAAAGGCAAATACATGCATATGGTCTACCTGTATCTTCCAAAGGCTTCTGACACTATTCCCCGCTCAGGCATCACTGATAAAATCAACCAGCTGGAGATCAACACATATATTGTCAGGTGGGTTGCAAACTGGCTTACCAATACAATGCACACAGTCAAAATACTTGACTCTACCTCCACCAGAAGACCCGTAACCAGTGGTGTTCCACAGGTACTTGTGCTGGGACCCCAATTGTTTGAAATCTACTTCTCAGATGTACAGGCTGAAATAAAAGGCCTCTGGCTGACAAAGTTTGCTGATGACTGCAAACTGGGTGTGCAGTCATCGAGTCCCCAAATTATGTCAACATCCTACAACCCAGACTTACAAACGACTGGTGCCAAAGTCATGGGCTAAAACTCAATGCAAAAAAATTCATTATCATCACCTTCGGAAAGGGTGACACCCCTGCAGATTACCACATTAATAAAACCCTAAGCACACAATCAGTGGTGAGAGATTTGGGCACACAGGTTAACAGCAACCTTTCTTTTGACCACCACATCTCCACAGTGCTAAGAAAGGCTTTCTAAGTCGCCCAACTCATAAGTAAGGGCACTGTATCCAGAAGAAAGAGAGGTTGTAACGCCCCCCCGTGTACTCCTCACTCATCAGGTGAATAATAGAGTACAATGCTACTTTTGGTATGCACCTTACCAAGCACCTGCAGCAAGTGGAAAGACCTCAAGGGTTTCTTACAAAGAAAATTCAGGGTCTTCAGCATATGTTGACAGACTGAAACCATTGTCACTATGCACTGTGTCTTACAGATTACTCAGAGGTGACCTCTGCTTGCATATAAAGCAATCTCGGATCCTGCACTAACAGAAATGCTGCACATTCATAAATCAAATGGTACAAGATACACTCGCGCTAGGGAACTCAACCTAGTATGCAACAACAGGACTTGCTGGACAGACAGATATGTCCCACAGAGTTTACCTCTCTTCTGAAACGAGCTTTCAATTCAGGTAAAGCAGAACCCCTTGCTGACCCTATTTAAGCATAATTTGGATGTCTGGATGTGAAACTGCAAATTCACCCTGGGAGTTTCACCTGTGTCCCTCTTGGACTGGGGCAGCAGCTGTTGACTTAGTTCTGCTTAATAGCTTGACATTCTTTGGAACAGGGGTTGTATTTGGCTAAGCTTGTAAGGGCCCTAGGGCCATTAGCCAAGTAACCTCCTATAATCCCATTATCTTATGACAGCTGCTAAAAATATTGTTTTCCAAGAAAGAATTTTCATATCACATTTGTCTGCCAGTTCCAAAGGTTTCTGAGATAATCCTTGAAGGACCACCATCATATCCCAAGGAGTAGAAAGATCCTTTATCAGGGAGTCTAAGGTGGAAGATTCCCTTTAAAAAAAAGTCTTGCATATTCTGGAAGATGCCAGGGATAACGATTCATTTCCAGCGTGTAAGTTGGACATAGAGTTTAATGGTAGAAAAACTAGCCCCTTCCTTAAAAAGAGTAGTGAGAAAAAGAAGAATGGCCGAAGTAGGTGCTGAAAAGAGATTACTATTCTGATTGGTTGCCAAAATAGAAAATCTTTTCCATTTTCTTCTATAGACTTTCTTGGTGGAGGCCTTCTGAGAGGCCAAGATAATGTCGAGAAGTGAGCCTGAACCATCTTACTATCACAGAAGTGGAGAAACAATGCAGTCAGTTTGAGGGCATGGAGATTGGGATGTTGTCTTTCTGATGGATGAGATAAGAGATCCTGAGTGGGCTCCAGTATCCATGGAGGATCTATTAAATGAGACCAGAAGAAGGCAAAAGTACAGTTTTGTACCTACCATAAATGTAGATGTTCGAGGATCCACATTGCTGCAGTCCTAACTATTGGGTAGTCCGCTGTCCAGTCGGCCCGAATACCAAAGTATATGGCTGATGTCGGTCAGGGCGCATTAGACTGACGTCAGTACGTCAGGGTACTAATGCGCATGACCGACGTCATATCCTCAGTCTTTTCTTGCCCCAGATGTCAGAAGACCCTGAAAAGCTAAGGCCAAAACCAAAAATTCCAAACATACCTGCACCAAAAATATGTACAATATATACAAAATTACCAGAATATAACCTCACCTACACAACCACCCTTAAACACAGAGGGAAGGAGGGAGGGTAATTGGACTGCAGCAATGTGGATCCTTGAACATCTACATTTATGGTAGGTACAAAACTGTACTATGTTCTTCATTCCACATTGCTGCAGTCCTAACTATTGGGTAGAATCCCAAAGCAGAGGTAAGGGAGGCTGGCAAATCATAAGGAAGCAGGAACTGACAACATGCCTTGCAAAATAGCTGTGGCAAAACCAGCCCTAGACTTAGAGTAGAGAGGAAGGTGATAATGCTTAGAGAAAGTATGCACTGAACTCCAAGTAGCTGCCTCCAAAATATCCTTAGTGGCCAACCTACCTAGAAATGCTGTAGAAGTGGCAGTAGCCCTAGTGGAATGAGGCCTAATTCCAGCTGGAATCTCCTTGCCATGATGGGAATAACAAAATGCAATGCAAAACCCAATCCACCTAGAAATAGTTTGTTTTGACACAGGCTTGCCCTGAACCCAAAGCAAAAGAAACAAACAACTGCTGAGACTGCCTAAAATCCTTAGTCCTGCTCAAATAATAACGCAATTGCCTGTGTACATCTAAAGTGTGCAAAATCTTTTCCCCTTTATTTTGGGGATCTGCATAAAAAGTAGGCAAATGAATAGTTTGGTTTAAAGCCACACTAGAAACCACCTTAGGCATAAAGGAAGGATTAGTACGTAAAGACACCCTATCCTTATGAAAAATCAAAAAAGGCTCTACCGCCATAAGGGCCTGCAACTCAGAAACCCTTCTTGCAGAAGTAATGGCCAACAAAAAGCAGTCTTCCATGACAAATATTTCAATTCAGCAGTAGCCGCAGGCTCAAAAGGTTGTAGAGTAAGTTTCTCCAACACAAAATTGAGATCCCAAGCAGGAGTAGGAGCTCTACGTGGGGGTCTTATATTTTTTGCCCCTCTAAGAAATTGCTTGAACAAAGGATGCGAAAACAATGGTGGGTCACAATCATAGTGAGCTGAAATTGCTGCAGCATGAATCTTAATGGAAGAGAAAGACAAACCTTTGTCCAATAACTCAGTAAGATATTGAAGAGCCACACTCAAATTAGGCTCAGAAATCTCCAAATTGTTTGCTGCACTCCAAAATAAAAATCTCTTCCATTTTTCTGCGTACACTTTCCTTGTACTAGGTCTTCTGGCTTCCATAATCACATTTAAAACTTGTTGAGGAAGTTGAGACCTGCTGTCTTTCAAAACAGAATATGCCAGGCTGTTAGATGAAGAGATTGAAGCTTGACATTGAGCAGGTGACCGTCCCTCTGAGACAACAGGTGTGGAATCAAGGGTAAAGGCCATGGAGGCTTCCTTACCAGACTCCTCAGTAATGGGTACCAGTGCTGCCGAGGCCAATCTGGAGCTATTAAAATCATCCTTGGCTTGTCTTGTCTGACCTTTAGAAGCACCCTTGGGAGAAGAGGCAGAGGTGGAAAAGCATACACATGAAGATTTTTCCAACTGAAAGAAAGAGCATCCACTTTCCAAGCTGTGTGATGAAACCTCTTTGTGCAAAACTTTGGCAGCTGGTGGTTTAGTGGAGAAGCGAACAGATCTATTTCTGGAGTTCCCCATGACACTGTCAATTTTTGAAATACATGAAGATCCAGTTTCCACTCGTGGGGATCCATGATTTGTCTGCTTAACACATCTGCTAAGGAGTTCTGTGCTCCGGCAGAAACCTTGCCTGAAGAGTTAGTTGCAAGCTGAGCAGTCTCCCATAAAATCATTGCTTGCCTGCACAATGGGTAAGAATGTGTTCCCCTTGTTTGTTGATGTACCACATGACAGTTGTGTTGTCTGTTAGAATCAACACCTGCCCTGGAAGAAGTAACTCCTTGAAAGCCATTAATGCAAACTGGACTGCTAACATCTCTTTCATGTTGATATGTAGATGCTGTAGTCTGGCAGGCCACTTGTCTTGTATCCACTTTCCATTTAGATGAGCTCCCCAAGCAATGTCTGAGGCATCTGTCGTTAGAATCTGACTCGCCTCTGGCCGGGTCACAGAGAGTCCCTTGTTTAGGTGACATTCCTGAGCCCACCACAAAAATTCCTTTTGAATGCAAGGTATTATTTGAATGACAGTGTCCAAATCCTGGCAGTGCTGTGTCCATACATTTTGAGATACCATTGCAGCTTCCTCATATGCAGTTTGGCATTGGGAAGCACCAGAATACAAGATGCCATGAACCCTAAGGCTTGAAGGACTGTCCTTGCAGTCAGCCCGGACTGAAGAGATAGTTGATGGAAGTAACTGGAAAGATTCTTTTGTTTGTCCGGGGTTAAAAAGGCCATCTGGGCTGCTGTATTCAGTCTCACACCCAGAAAGCACATGTCTTGAGAGGGTACTAGACTGGACTTTATTTCGTTCACAGAATACCCTAGGCATCTTAGCACTGCTATCACATAATCCAAATGCTGTAGAAGGTCTTCCTTTTCTTGAGCTAGAATCAGGCAGTCGTCCAAGTAAAGATAGATTTGAATTCCTTTTAGCCTGAAGTAAGCTATCACTGGAGCCAGAACCTTTGTGAATACTCTGGGCGCAGTGGATAAGCCAAAGGGCAATGCAGAGAACTGATAATGAGAATTTCCAGCTCGAAAACGCAGATACTTCCTGCAACTTAGTCCTATAGGCACATGAAGGTAAGCTTCCTTGAGATCTAAAGTTACCATCCAGTGATCCTTGCCCAGCAGAGGTAAAAGCTGTTGTAACGTCAACATTTTGAACTTGGGAATGTCCAGATAAGTGTTGAGGATAGATAAATCCAAAATTGGCCTCCACGTGTTCCCCTTCTTCGGTACTAGGAACAGGCGAGAATAAAATCCTAGGCCCCTTTCTGGCACAGGAACTGGCTGAATGGCCCCTATGTGGAGCAACAGAGAAATTTGCTTGTGAGCCTCTTGTCTTTGTAGAGGAGGAATGTCTGGCATGCCTTTGAAAGGAGGCATGGTATGGAAATAAAACCTGTAACCGTGGTGAATGATATCCAGAACCCATCTGTCTTGGGTAATTAAATCCCAATTTTCTTTGAAAAGAGACAGCCTTCCTCCCAAAGGTGCTGCCAGGCGAGAATGTACTGGCAGCTGAAAAGGCAGGTCATTGGGTCTGCTTACGAAAGGACTGACCCCTGCCCTCACCAGAAGTCTGAGCAGGGAACTCCCTGTCCTAGGCCTAAAAGAACCTTGAGCTCTGCCCCTACCACGTCTAGACCTACCCCTAGACTGGGAATCATAAGCAGGATAAGTCCATCCCTTAGTAGGCCAATTTCTACTAAACTCGGAGGCTGCACCTGCAAAAATCCTTAACAGTTTGCATAGACTTAGCCTTGTCCTCCATTTTCTTTAAGACTGCTTCCACAGGCGAACCAAACAACACATCAGACTGCAAAGGAGCATCCAAAATCCTTGTTTTAACATGCTCAGCTAAATTCTGATCTCTCAACCAGGCATGCCTACGAAGAACAGAACCAGTGGCAGCCACCCTCGAGGAGGCCTGCACAGCATCAAAACCACATTGCAAGGAATGTTTACCCACCTGTTCAGACACATGAACTAAATCCTGCAACTCTTTACACTCAATACCTTCTGCCAGAGCATCCACCTTAGATTTCAATTGTGAAAGGAGATAATTCTGATATTTTAACATGTGAAACTGACAATTCAACGCCTCATGGCTAAAGTGGAAGAAGTATACACTTTCTTTCCCCATCTATCCAAAGCCCTTGCCTCTTTATCAGGAGGAACAGGATTTTTAACAACAGAGGCCTTCACACCTTTAGGCCCCTGAGAGACAGTTTCGGGTCTGCCCTAGGACTCTTAAAAAGATACTTATGAGCTTCAGGCACCCTATAATACCTATCCGGTTTAACTGGGGCAGGAGGCAAAGAATCAGGATTGAGGGAAGCCTCTGCAAAAACATCTTCCACCACATTCAGAACAGGAGGTATAGCTAAAGGCCTATGCTGGGGTAAAAACAAGAATTCCCTAAGCCTCTTCCTGGAATCAGAGAAATCTTGACCTTCCCATTTAAAATGCTCCCTCATGGAATGCAGAGTCTCTGAAAATGAAAAATCCTCAGGAGGAGAAGCTGAAGGAGTAGAATCATCCACATCAGAATCAGAATAAGGAGGATACTCCTGCAAGTCTTCAGCCAAGACTCAGAAGCCTCGAACATTGCTCAAAACTCTCAAACTCAGGTTCCACCCTAGGCCTCTTATCAGGAGGGGCATAGAACCTCTAATCATAGTAATCAAATCCTCTGCCATTTTAAGCATATGTTTCTTAGGCAAAGACCCTGAAGCACTAGGAGAAACCCCCACTGAAGTTAAACTTGGCCTGCCTCTCAAAGAAGCCTTGGAAACAGAAGGGGTGGCTCTAACCACCTTAGGAAGAGAGGGAAGAACAGCCACCTGAGAAGCCCCCTCAGCCTGGCCTACTTCCTGCGAGGATACATCCTGTAACAGTAAGGTCTCTCCCTGAGACTCCAAAGAAACACCTGGCAAAACCTCCGGCTCCACTGAGCCTTCTAAAGATCCGACGTCTGGGACTGTCGGTTCTTCCACTCTAGGCTTTGCTACTTTGTCCTTGCGCTTTTGCGAAGCGGCGCGGAGCCTCCGGCGGCATTTTATAATTACAACGCTTCCCAAAACTAACCTGGCACAGTCTAACCTTCTCTTAATAGTGCGTTTGTTAAATCTAGCACAAGAGCGCATCCAACAACGCCGTGCTCAGGCCCTAAACAAGGTATACACAAAGTATGGTAATCCCTATGAGGTATCTGTTTCCCACAAGAAATACAGTTATTCACTTTTTCTGACATCCGGTTAAATACTGAGGCAAGAAAAACCAAAATATTCCCCAACGGGGTACTTAGCCAACTTTGATTCGGTCTGAAACTCTGACTTCAGAAACTTTCAGAACGCCAACCTGCACTCGCAAAATTGCTTCTGCATCGGACCATGCGGCAAAAAAGACTGAGGATATGACGTCGGTCATGCGCATTAGTACCCTGACGTACTGACGTCAGTCTAATGCGCCCTGACCGACGTCAGCCATATACTTTGGTATTCGGGCCGACTGGACAGCGGACTACCCAATAGTTAGGACTGCAGCAATGTGGAATGAAGAACATCCATACCTGTCGACCCCAGAAGGGGGTAATGAGAATGAGTGAGCTCTCCAGCCTGCTTGCTTTCTGTAAAAACTTCAGAATCAGCGGAAGAAAGGGTTAGGCATAGAAGAGACTTTGGGGGGGGGGGGCAACTGTGAATCAGTACATCCCTCAGTGACTCCTCTGGAGTGGGGATCAGAGTGAAGTACTTGCTGCACTTGTTGAGGGGAGAGGCAAACAGGTCACAGCAAGGCTGGCCCCAGTGGCTGAAGAACATGTTCACTACTGTTTCACTGAGGGACTACTTGTGAGGAATTAAAATGGACCTGCTGAGTCTGTCTGCCAGCACTTTGGTTTTCTCCAGTATGTGCGTTGCAATAAGAAAGCTGTCTGAAGAGACTGCCCATTCTCAGACCCTCATGGCTCTCTGCACAATGGGCAGGAATGGGCTCCTCCTTGTTTGTTGATGTACCAGACTACAGACATGTTGTCCGTATGGACTGCAATAGCCCGTAGAGGGAGAATGCCCTGAAAGGCTTGCAATGTTAGGAGGAATGCTCTCTTGTCTAAGGCAATGATATGCAACTTGGTCTCTGACAGGGACCACGTGCCTTGGACCATCTTTCTCATAAAATGACCTTCCACCTGAGTTGGGAAGCATCCATGCTGACTGGGGCTATTGGGGGAGGAAGAGAGAACTGTCTGCCCAGAAAGACGTCATCTGATTGGATCCACCAGGGAAAGTACAATTGTGTACACTTACCATAGATGTAGATGTTCGAGTGTATTCACTGTTGCAGTCATCACACTTGGGTTATCTGCCTGCAGGTAAACCCTCAGTCGGGCCAAATACCAGAGTCTTGGGATTTCTGTGTCAGATGCTGTCACCTCTTCCATGACTTCAGGTCATCAGGGGTATAAAACATGCAGCCAACGCCATTACATCAGTTTTTCTTGCCCCAGATATTGGGAGGCCCCAAAATAGGAAGCAATTACATGGTGTGGAAAGTACAGTTGTGTACACTTACCACAAATGTAGATGTTCGAGTGTATTCATTATTGCAGTCATTACATTTGGGTAATCTGCTTGCAGGTTGCCCTCAGTCGGCCTGATTACCAAAGCCTTGGGTCCTGCATCGGTTGCTGTCCCTTCTTCCATGACATCAGGTCGTCAGGGGTATAAAACATGCAGCCGACGCCATTACATCAGTTTTTCTTGCCCCAGATGTTAGGAGCCCCCAAAATAGGAAGCAATTACATGGTGTGGAAAGTACAGTTGTGTACACTTACCATAAATGTAGATGTTCGAGTGTATTCACTGTTGCAGTCATTACATTTGGGTAATCTGCTTGCAGGTTACCCTCAGTCAGCCTGATTCCAAAAGCCACGGGGCCTGCGTCGGTTGCTGTCCCTTCTTCCATGATGTCAGGTCGTCAGGGGTATAAAACATGCAGCCGATGTCATTACATCAGTTTTTCTTACCCCAGATGTCAGGTGCCCCCCCAATAGGGAGCAAATAAACATAAAAACACAAAGGTATACCAAAACAAAAAGCAAATACACCAAAAAGGCTTTTAAGCATAGTAAAGGAAAGTAGAGGTATAGCCAGAAGAAATTAGGGGGCTGGAGGGAAGGTAACCAGGACTGCAACAGTGAATACACCCGAACATCTACATTTAAGGTAAGTGTATACAACTGTACTATGTTCTACATGTTTCAGTGTTGTAGTCATTACATTTGGGTAGATTCCCAAAGCTATGGTTGAGAGGAGGAGTTTATAAAGCATTAGGGCCAGCAATAAGGCCCTGCAAGACAGCAGTGGCAAAGCCAGCTCTGGATTTAGAGAAAATTGGCAAATGGTAATGCTTGGTGAATGTATGTACAAAACTCCAAGTAGCCGCTTCTATGATGTCCCTGGTAGGAACACCTCTGAGAAAGGCTGCAGAAGTAGATGCAGCCCTGGTGGAGTGAGATCTGATCCCCTGGGGAATAGGTTTTCCATAGTGCGTATAGTAGAAATGAATGCAATGGCTTATCCATTTAGAAATGGCTCGTTTTGAAATAGCAGTCTCCTCTGCCCCTGCGGAAAATGCTACCAGCAGTTGTTCCAACTTTCTTTGAGGTTTAGTCCTGTCTAAGTAGAATCTAAGTTGTCTGTGCACATCCAAGGAATGCAGAATCCGTTCCCCTTTGTTCTGTGGATTGGGAAAGAAGGTTGGCAAATGAATGGACTGATTAAGAGCCACACTGGATACCACCTTGGCCATGAAGAATGGATTGGTCCTGAGAGACATCCTGCCCGGATGAAAGATGATGAAAGGGCTCCACTGCCATAAGGGCCTGTAATTCAGAAATCATTCTAGCTGAAGTGATTGCTAAAAATGAAAGGTGGTAGAGTGAGTTTCTCCAATACAAAGTTAAGGTCCCAGGCAGGGGTTGGAGCACTCCTGGGTGGTCTCAAGTTTTTGGCCCCTCTGAGGTACTGCTTGAGCAGAGGATGAGAGAAGAGGGGATGTTCTGTGTTATAATGAGCTGAAATGGCTGAGGAGTGGATTTTAATGGAAGAAAAGGACAGGCCCTTGTGAAGCATCTCAGTTAAGTATTGCAAAATCTGAGGTAAATTGGGTGTTGCTGTGCTCATTCCTTGAGATTGGTTCCAGGCATAGAATCTTTTCCATTTTTCAGCATAAGATTTTCTAGTACTAGGTCTCCTTGCCTCTAAGATGACATCCATCACAGGTTTGCTGAGGGATGATAAGGGTGAATTTAAGTGATTAGCCAGGCTGCAAGGTTCAATGTTGAAAGCTGAGAGTGCAGAATCTGGTTCCCTTGCTGAGACAGCAGGGAAGGGGTCTGAGGCAGGTGCCATGGAGATAACTGCGACACACTGTGCAGGAGGGGGTACCAGTGTTGGAGCGGCCAGTCTGGAGCAATCAAGATCATCCTTCGTTTGTCCTGTTTGACTTTTAGTAGAACTTTGGAGAGCCAAGACAGCGGGGGGAAGGCGTAGACTGATAGGTTTTTCCAGCTGAAGGACAGAGCATCCACTTTCCAGGCTTGTTTGTGAGGAGTCCTTGTGCAAAACTTGTCCAACTGGTAGTTCTGGGGGGAAGCAAATAGATCTATGTCTGGGCTCCCCCATTCGCTTGTCAACATGTTGAAAATCCTTGGATCCAGTTTCCACTCATGTGGGTCCATGAGGTTTCTGCATAGTCCGTCTGCCAGTGTATTCAATTTTCCTGGCAGGAATTGAGCTTGTAGGTGCATTTGGTAGCTCAAGGCTGTGTTCCACAATGCCATGGCAAGTCTGCAGAGGGGGTAGGAATGTGTACCCCCCCTGCTTGTTTATGTACCACATAACCGTGGTGTTGTCTGTCTTTACCATTAGTTGTCCTGGAAGAATGCAGTCCTTGAAGGCTGTCCGAGCATTCTGTACAGCTAACATTTCTTTTTGATTGATATGTAGGTGCATTTGACTTGGGTTCCATTTGCCCTGAATGCATTTCCCTGCCAGGTGAGCTCCCCATGCATAGTCTGATGCATCTGTAGTTAGGGTTTGGGTGGCAGGGGGTAGTGTGAATGGTAGCCCCTTGTTTTGGTGGCAGGCCTCTCCCCACCAGAGGAACTCCAGGCGTACGCAAGGTATGATAGGAATCACTGTTTCCAGGCAGTGAGAATGTTGACTCCATAGACTTTTTAGATACCACTGTAGTTTCCTCATATGCAGTCTTGCACATGGAATTAGAAGAATGCAGGAGGTTTGCAGTATTTGTCTTGCAGATAGCAGGGTTTTTGTGGCCACTTGTTTGAAATAGGTTACCAGATGAATTTGCTTTTCTGGCGTGAGGTAAGCCATCTGGGCAGTTGTATTCAAGCTTGCTCCCAGGAATGTAATTTGTTGACAGGGTACCAGTTGTGATTTCTTTTCATTTATGGTGTACCCCAAACAAGTTAAAACCCTTTTTACAAACACCAGATGATTTAAAAGTATGCCCTGGCTTTCTGCCTGAATTAGACAATCATCCAGGTATGGGTAAATTTGAATACTTCTTTGCCTGCAAAATGCAATAACTGCAGCCAGGCACTTTGTGAATACTCTGGGCGAAGTAGACGAGCCAATGGGTAGTGAAAAGAACTGATAATGCATGTAGCCTGCTTTGAAGCGGAGGTATCTTCTGCAAGATTCCTTGATTGGGATGTGCAGGTATGCTTCTTTTAAATCTAGTGTTGCCAACCAGGCATCTTTGCCTAGCATAGGAAGTAATTGGTGAAGAGTCAGCATCTTGAATTTTGGAATCTCCAGAAAGGTGTTTAGAGTAGACAGGTGCAGGATTGGATGCCGTGATTTGTCTTTTCTGGGTACCAGAAAAAGTCTGTAGTAGAAACCTTGTCCCTTTTCCTCTTCTGGTACCAGTTGAATAGCCCCCATGCTTAAGAGGGAAAGTACTTGTTTTTGAGCCTCTGCCACTGATTTGGGGGTGGGTATGGCCACCCATTTGGTGTTGGCAATGTGTGGAAATGAAATCTGTATCCCTGGGACACTATATCTAAAACCCATTTGTCCTGGGTTATGAGTTCCCAGTTCTTTGCATGAAGAGCAATCTTTCCCCCAAAAGGGGTGGCCAAAAGAGAAGTGCTTGGAAATTTTAAAAGGAAGACACTGAGACTGTTTACCATAGGGGGGTTGTCTTGTTATTTCCAGTTTTGGATGTGGAGGCCCCCCACTGCTTAGTGCTGAGAGACCCCTAGGACTGAAACCTGGGGTTTTTGCTGTGTCTAGTTTTGGTCTAAGAGGACCTGGAAGGGACTGGAAAGGACCAAGTCTTAGTAGGCCAGTGCCTACTAAATGTCAGAGGTTGCACTTGTAAAAATTCTTTAGCAGTTTACATAGATTTAGCTTTATCTTCCACCTTTTTAAGAACTTATTCAGCATTATTGCCAAACAGGCGGTCGTGATTTAAAGGAGCAGCCAACAATTTAGCTTTAACGTGATCAGGCAAAGATTGCTCCTTAAGCCAAGCATGACTTCTAAGCACAGACCCAGTAACAGCAGCCCTGCAAGAGGCCTCTAAAGAATCAAAACCACATTGCAGAGTATGTTTTCCAACCTGTTCAGCAGAATGCATTAAATCTTGTAAATCTTTATTTTCCACACAGTCAGGAATCAACATCATTTTTTGTTTAAGCAGTCCAATAATATGTTGCTGATATTTTAACATATGAAATTGGCAGTTTAAAGCTCTGACTGCCAAGGTTGCTGAAGTATAAACCTTTTTACCTCATCTATCCAGCGCCCTGGAGTCTATCAGAAGGGGTAGGATTTTTAGCAGTAGAAGCCTTAATGCCCTTGGGCCCCTGAGAAATAGTCTCTGGATCTGCAACAGGATTTTTGAAAAGGAACTTGTGGGACTCGGGAACCCTGTATTATCTGTCAGTTTTACTAGGACCAAGAGTCAGGGAATCAGGGGCCAAACTGGATTCCGAGAACATATCATCAACAATGTCCAGTACAGGAGGTATAGCCAAAGGCCTATGCTGAGGCAAAAGAAGGACATCCCTAAGCCTCTTTTTTGAATCAGAATACTCCTGGCTTTCCCAGTGGAAATGCTCCCTTAAAGTACGTAAAGTTTCCCCAAAAGAAAAATTCTCTGGAGGGGAAGCAGAGGGAACAGAATCCTCTGCATCAGAATCCTCATATGTAGGTATTGACAAATCCAGGTCATCAGAAGAGTAGGAAGAAACAGAATCCTGATCAGAAGATTCATAATCAAGCTCAGCCCTAGGCCTCTTGGGGGGGGGGGGGGTTGACTACCCTTGATGATCTTCAGCCATTTTTATCATTTGTTTTTTAGGCATAGGGGCCTGAGCGTCGTGTTTTTAGACATAAATCGAGATTTAGTCCTTAGTAATGAAGGAGGTGTCGATTTAATATGCAAGTCTGTAGGCCTGAATACACCCTCAGAAGCCAGTGCCTGCACAGCGGCTCCAAACCCATCCAAGGTAGAGACATCCGCGGGTTCCATAGCTGAAGTATCTCGCTGCATACTGGACTACGAATGGGTCTCAGTAGAGGCCAGTGAATCAGAAGTAGTGGGCATCAGGGGGCTGCGAAAGGGCCTCAATGAGTACCGGCGAACTGGTAACTGGCTTAGGAGAAGCATCGTCAGCAGTTTTGGACTTTGGCGGCCTGTCTGTCTTTATCTTTGCGTTTTTTCAGAATCCCAGTAGTCGGATGGCTAACAGATGACATTTCTGGACAATTAAACTGAGAACTGAAATATTTAGAGCCAAAAATATACGGACGATGGACAGTGTGCTGATTAAATAAATCACAAAACCGACAGCAAGGCACGTTGTGGTCAGGGCCTAGGCAAGGAATACAGTATGAATGAAAATCTTTATGAGGTATTTGCTTTCCACAAGTAATGCAATTATTAACTTTTACTGACATTGGTAAGGAGCAAGAAAAAGTTTCCCCAATGGGGTACTTCACTTTAAGTTGAAGACTTCAGTTCTGAAACTCGAAAACTAAACTTTCAGGAGTCGGCCGACCGGCACTTGCGAACTGCTTCTGCTTCAGGCACCGCACAGCAAGAAAAACTGATGTAATGACGTCTGCTGCATGCTTGATACCCCTGACGACCTGACGTCATGGAAGAAGGGACAGCAACCGATGCAGGACCCAAGACTTTGTTAATCAGGCCGACTGAGGGCAACCTGCAAGCAGATTACCCAAATGTAATGACTGCAACAGTGAAACACGAAGAACATCACCTCCGGTGTAAAGTAAATACCACTGCCATAAGATATGGCCAAAAAAAAAATAGGTGGAAAGAACAGAAAAGTCAGGGGGCTGGAAGGAGGGTAACCAGGACTGCAACAGTAAATACACTCAAACATCTACATTTATGGTACGTGTACACAACTGTACTATGTTCTTCATGATTCACTGTTGCAGTCATCACACTTGGGTTGATTCCCAAAGTTGAGGAAGGGTGGAGGCAGTCAAGAAGTATTGGGGCTGGCTAGCAGGCCTTGTAAGACTGCTGTGGCAAATCCAGCTCTGGATTTAGAAAAAATAGGTAAGTGGTAATGCTTGCTGAAGGTGTGTACAGAACTCCAGGTTACAGCTTCCAGGATGTCCCTGGTAGGGACTCTCCTCAGGAATGCTGTAGAGGATGAGGTAGCCCTAGTGGAATTAGTTCTGATCTCCTGTGGGGTAGGTTTTCCATGGTGTTTGCAACAGAAATGGATGCAGTGTGCTATCTATTTGGAAATAGTTTGTTTTGAAATGGCTTTGCCCTCTGTCCCTGTAGTGAAGCTGATTAGCAGCCGGTCAGATTTTCTGAAAGGTTTAGTTCTGTCAAGGTAGAATCTGAGCTGTCTGTGCACGTCCAAGGAGTGCAGAAACCTTTCCCCTTTTTCTGAGGATTAGGGAAAAAGGTTGGTTACTGGATGGAATACTTTAAAGCCACACTGGATACCACTTTGGGCATAAATAAGAAGTTATGTACCTACCATAACGTTCCATGTTAGTTGTATTCTTCTTGCCTTCTTTCTTGATGGATGGGTTCGGAGCCGATCTTCGGCTCCGACTCGGCCAATACTAAAGCTCGAGAGCTAATTCCACCGGCTTGAGGCTCCCCCATATCCCACAATGCTAGGCGGTAACTCCTCAGATCTCGTCTGAAAGCTAGGCCAAGCAAGAAAAAGCACCATAACATGGAGAAGGGTAACCCACCTCTATAGGGCTGACTGTGAGGTGACTTAAACCTAACAGAGGAAATATAGAGGTGGTAAAGCGTGGGAGAAAGGATTAGAAAGGTCACAAAACAATCTCCTCTAGGTCCGTCCAGGCTAGGGGGAAGGAGGGTGGGACGCAAGAAAGAAGGCGAGAAGACAACTAACATGGAACGTTATGGTAGGTACATAACTTCTTAATGTTAAGTTGTCTATCTCGCCTTCATTCTTGCTGGATGGGACCGCGTCCCTAGCACCTTGTCCCGGGTGGCCTATCGGAACAGACTCTTGAGAACAGTGGAACCAAAGTTGGCACGGTCTCTGGAGGCTATGTCCAACTTGTAATGAGAAATGAAGGTATGAGGTGAAGCCCAAGTAGCTGCTGAGCAAATAGAATCAATAGGAAGCCTATCCTGAAAGGCTGTGGATGTGGCTAAGGCCCTTGTAGAGTGAGCTCTAGGCTTCGAGGGCAATTGTTGGTGTCTGATCTCATAAATAAAGGTAATTGTAGAAGTAAGCCATCTCGAAAGTGACACTTTAGAGACTGGAAGACCCATCTTGCCTTCCGTATATGAAACGGACAGTTGGTCTGTTTTTCTAAACTGTTTAGTCCTGTCTAAATAATACCTTAGTTGGCGATGAACATCTAAAGAATGCAATTTCTGTTCTGACCTGTTGCCATAATTGGGGAAAAAAACTGGGAGATCAATAGTTTGATTCAGATTTGCCTGAGAGGCCACTTTGGGCAAAAAGGATAGATTGGTACGCAAGGATACTCTATCTTTGTGAAAAATTAGATACGGGGGACGACAGCATAGAGCATGAAGTTCCGAAACCCTTCTAGCCGAAGTGATGGCTATTAGAAAAAGCATTTTCCAAGACAGCAACTTCATAGAACATGAACCTGCAGGTTCAAAGGGGGGTAGAATCAAAGATGCTAGAACCAAGTTCAGATCCCATGGAGGAGGTGGATCCTTGACAGGGGGCTTAAGAAGAAAGACTCCTTTCAAAAAGGCTTTACAGAGTTTGTGGGACATACTAGTAGACTCTGACACTCCCACATGAAAATTAGATATAGCAGCCAATTGAACCCTGATAGTAGAAGAAGAGCCTGCTTGGAAAAGCTCAGCTAGGAAATCAAGAATGGACTGAATAGGTGCAGTAAAGGGGTCTATTTCCCTGGACACTGCCCATAAAGAGAAACGTTTCCATTTGCTGCTATAAATCTTCCGGGTAGAAGACTTATGAGAAGCTATCAAAATATCTCTGAGTGAGATATTAAGGGAAGCCTGGCTAAGGTTGGAATTGGAGGAACCACACTGTGAGGTTCAGAGAAGAAAGGGATTGGTGCAGTTGACCCGATTGATGGATCAAGAGATCTGGAACTGGGTCCAGATGCCATGGTTGCGCCAAAAGGTAACGAAGAAAGGGAAACCAAACTTGTCGAGGCCAATAAGGGGCAATGAGGATCATTAAGGCCTTCAGAGCAATGGCTTTCCGAATCAGCTGCGGTATCAGTGGGAAGGGGGGGGGAAGCATACAGGAGTCCTGGAGGCCAATCGTGAGCTAGAGAGTCTCTGATGGGATGACCTGGTAGGGGAAAGAGAGTGAAGAACTCGGCACACTTGCTGTTTTGGGGAGTGGCAAAAAGATCGCAGCAAGGTTGGCCCCAAGTTCGAAAAACTTCTTCCAACACTGATTTCTTCAGAGACCACTCGTGAGGCATGAGGATTGCTCTGCTCAATCTGTCTGCTATCACATTGGACTTGCCGGGAATGTGCGTTGCTATCAGGAAGCGCTGAGAAGAGATCGCCCATTGCCACAGTCTGAGTGCTTCTCGACATAAGGGGTAAGATTTGGTCCCGCCTTGCTTGTTGATGTACCACACTACGGACATATTGTCCGTTTGAATTGCTATAGTTCCCTTGGGAAGAGAGTCTTGAAGGGCTTGCAACGCTAGAAGCACTGCTCTCATCTCTAGAACATTTATGTGCAAGTGGCACTCGATCGGCTGCCACGTGCCCTGGACTGTCCTGCCCTGGTAATGCCCCCCCCCACACCCGATCAGGGAGGCGTCCGTTGTCAGAGTTGCAGCCGGGGGCGGGGGAATGAAGGGTCTCCCTAGAAGAAGTTGGGGAGATGCAACCCACCAGAGAAGATGATTCCTGCATGACTGAGTTATGCTGATAGTGTAGGACATTGGTAGAAGTTGAAAGGACCACTGAGTGAAAAGCATCCACTGAAGAATCCTCATGTAAAAGCGGGCAAGGGGAGGAGAGGAATAGCCGCAGCCATAATCCCTAGGACTTTCAACACCAGTCTGACCTTGTTTTGTCGTAAGAGAAGGGAAACCTTGCGCCTATAAAGGTAATAGGCTGACAAGGCGACAAGGCAGACTTTTCGTAATTTACAGAGATGCCTAGAGTCTGACAGGTTCGTAAGGTGTAGTCTCTGGCTAAGAGAAATAGATGCCTGGTGGTGGCAGTCAGGAGCCAGTCGTCTAAATACGGAAACACCTGGAATCCCTGGCCCCTCAAATGAGCAGCGACCACTGCCATGCATTTGGTGAACACTCGGGGGGCTGTAGTGAGACCAAAGGGCAGGGCCCTGAACTGAAAATGACTGGCCCCTAGCCTGAAGCGGAGAAATCTCCTGGATCGTCTGTTCATTTTGATGTGATAGTACGCATCCTGGAGATCTATGGAGCACATCCAGTTGTCCTGGCCCAGAAAGGGCAGGATGGACTGCAGCGTGACTATCCGAAATTTTGTTTTCTTGACAAACTTGTTCAAGTTGCTGCGATCCAAAATGGGTCTCCAGTCCCCTGTTTTCTTTGGAACCAAAAAGAATTTGGAGTAAATTCTGGATCCTTGTTGGTCTGCTGGAACTGGTTGAATGGCTCTTTTTGCTAGCAGCTTTGAAATTTCTAGTGCTGCTTGTTCCCTTTGACTGGGTGGAACGTCTGGAAGGGATTTTCCGGACTGTTTTGGGATGCGAATGAAAGGGATTCTGTAGCCTTCGGATATGATAGACTGTACCCACTTGTCTTGAGTAAGGGAAAGCCAGGCTTTTGGGTACAGAGATAATCTTCCCCCGACTGCCTCCGAAGGTGGACAGTCGGGCAACCCCTCAGGGGTGCTGAAAGGGTTTGTCAGAGAAGGTTTCTCGACTACCCTGATTCTGCAGGCCCCCTCTGCCTCTAGGACTGCGTCTATTATTATTGTTCCCCCCTCTAACTCTAGAGGGGAAACGACTCTGTGCATCCGGTAAGACTCCCTGTGGTTGTTTGCGGAACCACATCTTCCCCCCCTTCTGACCTTTGGGGTAAGGCCTAGAAGGGGTAGAAAAATGGACTCAACGGCAGAAAGAGTCTTACCTTCTACCTCGCACCTTGTCAGAGTATCCTTCACTTGTGGACCAAAGAGAGATGATCCGTCAAAAGGGGAGTTAGTGAAGGACGCCTTGAAAGGATCCGCAAAGCTACATAGCCGCATCCAGGCATGGTGACGTAAAGCCACCCCTGTACCTGCGGCTCTGCTCGCTCCATCAGCCGCGTACGAAATCAGGCGCATGGAGGAGTTAACTACTGAATTAAGGGTAGCCAGCTGGGAGTTCATCCTATCTTGAAAACCCACAGCTGATGGGTCCTTCAACACTTCACTCATATCCTTGAGCAAGTCCCTCTGGAGATGAGTGAAATGACACAGGTAATTCAGCGAACGCATGGAAAAGGTCGCTGATGAAAACATCCGCCACTGCACCTGTCCATGGTCCTAGATTCCTTATTAGGAGGATGAACAGGCACGAAGGATCCGCTAATTCCTTCTTGGTGGCAGCAGCCACCACCATGGCATCCACAGAGACACCTTTGGACAAAAACTCCTTGTCTTTGGGGGCAGTGATAAATTTGGCCGGCCTCCTAGGGGTGGGTTCCACCGAGTCAGGAGCCGTCCAAGCCTTCCTCGCCACCACTTCCATGAGTGGGTCAAAGGGAGGGGACACCCAGGAGGTGGAAGGTTGAGAACCAAATGCCTCAAGGTACACCGATTCATCCTCTGAAGGGTTAAGGGCTGGCCAATTCCCCCTCTGCTTCAGGATTTCTAGTATGTCTGCAAAGGAGACATCTTCAGAGGGGGAACGAGGGGAACCCTCAGAATCTTCCAAATTAGTGTCAGAGGTGACAGACTCAGGGGAGTCAATGTGCTTCCTCTTGCACGGTCTCTTCCTAGGAGGTTCTTCTGCAAGATCAGGAGAGGCCTCGGAAGAGGAGGAAATTCCCACTGGGGATACTTGAGGCGCAGATTCTCTACAGTCCGAAGCAAGGGGGTGAGAAGAAATCACCGCAGGCACTGTAGAGGGAGGAGCTGATGGAGCCGACTGTGGAGTATTACCAGGTTCTAACACGCTTTACATGACCTCAAAGGCACCCCTATCAGGCAGGGCCAGAGGTCTCCGCTCCGAAAAGCCGAAAACCTCCCCCGGCACTGACAAGGATGGCTCCAAAGCCGATGTCGGAGCCGAACTAACCAGTGCCGAAGCACCGAGAGGGAGAGCATGGTCGGACAAGGGTTCGATGCCACTCGCCCCCTCGGAGCCGACGAGGGAAGTCCGACGCCGAGATCCCTCCAAGGAGGAGATCAGAGCAGACGACGGCGCCGAAAGGAAAGGTATCTGTTCTGACGCTCCCACAGTCTCGGCTCCGAGCAGCACCGGCTCCGAACTCAATAGAGTCGGAGGAGGAATGTCTAGTGGAACAGGGGTAGCCATCAACTGTTGAGTCGGGCTGTGTAACATCTGGGCCAGTGCCTCGGACTTAAGTCTACTCACCACCCTCTGCAAATCATGGTCCGAAAGTCTGGAGGACCTAGAGGAGTGTGACCTATGGCTCCGTTCAGACAAGAGCGGTGAGGCTGGAGCCGAATGAATGGAGCCGATAGAAGGAGACCTGGACCTCTTTTTAGTAGTCGGTTCCGACAAGAGTATCGGAACTGACTTCGACTTATCTGTCTCGGCTCCAGCCGGAGCCGAGGACACAGTGTGTGTGGTAGGTCTAGAATCATCGGCTCCGGCCAGAGCCGATGTTTGAACCGTTAGAACGGTCTTTGAATCTCCGGAGGATGGCTCGGACGCTGGAGCCGACTGCCTGGAGGACTTAGAAGATTTCCCCGACATAGACTGTGTCGGGGGACCCTCAGGCTTCAATAAGCCTCTTAAGATTAATTTATTTTTACGTTCCTGCAGGACTCTAGGGCTGAAACTGTGACAGACAGCACAAGAGTCCTGCAGATGTAAAGGTCCCAGGCAATACACACAAGACGTGTGACCGTCTGACAGAGACATCTTCTGACAGCATGAGTCACACTTCTTAAAGCCTGAGACCTTCGATTATTTAGACATATCTAAAGATAAAAAGTAGTGCAATCACTCATACAAACACACAGATTACACTAAATTTAAATTTAGTGTAACTAAATTTAACAAAAATTCCCTAGAAAAACACACTCACTCCAACTACTAGGATGGGTGGGAAGGGGCCTAAAGGCCTAAGGGAAGAACCCTTGGAAAATTTTTTAGAAAAGGGGGAGGAATTTGTAAGGGAGTGGTAAAAGACTAAGTAATTAACTAACTACTACTGAAAAACTAACTTAAAGGGGGCTAACTTTAGTAAAACTTTTTATTAAAGTAACTAACCTGCAGAGCCGGTTGGAAAGAGCACCTCGTCAGCTAAGCGGCAAACGAGATCTGAGGAGTTCCCGCCTAGCATTGTGGGATATGGGGGAGCCTCGAGCCGGTGGAATTAGCTCTCGAGCTTTAGTATTGGCCGAGTCGGAGCCGAGGATCGGCTTCGAACCCATCCAGCAAGAATGAAGGCAAGATAGACAACTTAACATTGATGGGTTAGTCCTGAAGGAAACCCTGTCTGCATGGAAAATAATGAAGGGTTCCACAGCCATTTGTGTCTAACTCAGACAGTCTTCTCGCTGAAGTGATGGCTTAAAGCAATCCTGTTTTCCAAGAGAGGAATTTTAACTCTGCTGTAGCAGCAGGCTCAAAAGGGGGATGCATGAGCTTCGCTAGTACAAAGTTAAGGTCCCAGGCAGGGGTGAGAGCTCTCCTCGGTGGCCATAAATTGTTAGCTCCTCTCACGAACTGTTTGATGAGAGTATAAGAAAATAGAGGTGGCTCAGTATTGTAGTGAGCTGAGATGACAAAAGCATGAATTTTAATTGATGAAAAGGGCAGGCCTTTGTGGAGTAGCTCTGCTAGGTAATCTAGGATTTGAGGTAAGGTGGGCACAGCTGTGTCCATTCCTTGAGACTGGCTCCAAGAACAATACCTTTTCCACTTTTCTGAATAGGATTTCCTAGTACTAGGCCTTCTGGCCTCAAGGATGACATCCAGCACCTGTTTGCTGAGGGTTGCTGGTGGTGTATTCAGGGGATAAGCCAGGCTGCAAGGTTCAGTGTTGCAGCTGTGGATGCAAAATCTGTCCCTCCTGCTGGGACAGCAGGGAGGGGGTCTGATGTAGGTGTCAGGGTGGCACTGCTGTCAGACTGTGAAGGAGTTGTCCTGGAAGGATAAGGTATTTGAAGGCTGTCAGAGCATTCTGTACAGCTAACATTTCTTTAGGATTGATATGCAGGGGAATTTGTTATGGCCTCCATTTACCTGCCATGTGAGCCCCCCACGCATATAGTCTGATGCGTCTGTTGTCAGGGTTTGGGCGGCGAGGGGTTGAGTGAAAGGAAGTCCTTTGTTGCGGCTGCATGCCTCTGCCCACCAAAGAAACTCTGCCCACACAAGGAATTATAGGAATCAGTGTTTCCAGGTCCTGAGAATGTTGACAACAGAGACTTTTTAAGTACCACTGAAGTTTCCTCATATGCAGTCTTGCATATGGAATTAGTAGAATGTATGAGGCCATGAACACCAGGGCTTGCAGTATTTTTCTTACAGATAGCTGGGTTTTGGTGGCCATTAGTTTGAAGCAGTTTGTCAAATAAGCCTGTTTTTCTGGAGTGAGGAATGCCATCTGGGAAGTTGTGTTCAAGCTTGCTCCCAGGAATACAATCTTTTGGTTGGGCACCAGCTGTGATTTCTTTTCGTTGATGGTGTACCCCAGAGAAGTTAGAAGTCTCTTTACAAATGCCAGGTGCAGAAGCAACAATTCCTGACTGTCCACCTGAATCAGGCAATCGTCCAAGTATGGGTAAATTTGAATATTTCTCTTCCTGCAATATGCAATGGCTGGAGCCAGGCACTTTGTGAATACCCTAGGAACAGTAGATAAGCCAAGGGGAAGTAGAGAGAACTGACAGTGCATAAAGCCTGCCCTGAAATGTTGATATTTCCTGCAAGATTCCCTTATGGGGATGTGCAGATAAGCTTCTTTTAAGTCTAGGGTGACTAGCCAGGCATCCTTAGCTAGCACAGGAAGAAGATGTTGCAGAGTCAACATTTTGAATTTTGGGACCACCAGGAAGGTGTTGAGAATTGACAGATCTAGGATAGGGCACCAAGAGCCCTCTTTCTGGGCACCAGGAATAGTATGGAGTAGAAACCCTGTCCCCTTTGCTCTATTGGCACAGGTTGATTAGCCCTGATACTGAGAAGAGAAAGTACTTGCTTTTGAGCCTCTGCCCACTGGTTTGGAGGAAGGTCTGGCAATCCGCTTGGGGTTGGCAGTGAGTGGAAGTAGAATTTCTATCCCTGGGATACAATGTTTAGGACCCATTGGTCCTGGGTAATGGACATCCAGTTTTGCGAATGCAGGGCAAGCTTTCCTCCTAGGGGTGCAAGTACTTGGGCTTTGCTGGGAAGGAAGATAGACAAGTCATTGTGAACTTTTTCCATAAGGGGGTGGCTTACCACTTCCTGTTTTATAGGAGGGGGCAATTCACAGTTTAGATCTCTGCATACCCTGAGACTGTAGTCTTGGTAGTCTGTTGCCCCTGGGTTTGGACTGAGAATGCCTGGGAGGGACTGGAAAGGACCAGTTTTTAGAAGGCCAATGCCTACTGAATCTAGGTGGCTGAACCTGTAAGAAATTGTTAGCAGTTGCATAGATTAAGCTTTTTCCTCCATATTTTTAAAAACAACTACTGCTTTTGTGCCAAACAACCTTTCCTGGTTTAATGGAGCATCTAGTAATTTTGCTTTGACATGGTCTGGCAAGATTTGCTCCTTCAGCCAAGCATGCCTTCTCAGTACAGACTCAGTGACAGCAGCCCTGCAAGATGCTTCTAAGGCATCAAAACCACACTGCAAAGTGTGTTTACTAACTTGGTTTGTAGAATGCATTAACTGTTGTAAATCTTTATTTTCTGTACAATCTGGAAGCAACAACATTTTTTGTTTAATTAGTTCCATAATATACTGCTGGTACGTCAACATGTGAAATTGGCAATTTAAAGCCCTGATGGCAAGAGTTGCAGAGGTATATAACTTCTTACCCCATCTGTCTAAAGCTCTAGAATCCCTGTCTGAAGGGGTAGGATTTTTGGCTGTAGTAGCCTTAATGCCTTTAGGTCCCTGGGAAACCGTCTCTGGATCCGCAGTGGGATTCTTAAAGAGAAATTTGTGAAAGTCACGTACTCTGTAGTACCTGTCAGGCTTTCTAGGAGATGGTGGTAAAGTATCAGGAGTAAGACTGGATTCCATGAAGACATCACCTACAATGTCCAGGACAGGGAGTATAGCTAGAGGCCTGTACTGAGGCAAGTCTAAAAATTCTCCGAGTCTCTTTTTGGACTGAGGGTAGCCCTGGCATTCCCAGTGGGAATGCTCTCTTAAAGTATGCAAGGTTTCACCAAAAGAAAAGTCCTCTGGAGGGGAGACAGAGGGTATGTAATCCTCTGAATCTGAATCCTCATAGGTAGATAAGGGTATGTCCTGGTAATGAGAGGGATCACAGTTATCGGCCTCGTGGTCTGTAGAATCAGAAGGAAAATCAATTATTTGTCTTTTAGAGGGGGGAGGCTGGCTTCCCCTAATTGAAGTTATAAGGTCTTCAGCCATTCTAGGCATTTGTTTCTGTGGCAAGGGAGCTTGAGCATGCACTTTGGTCATAGGTTTTTTAGGCGTAGTGCGAACTCTGGGCCTGAGAAACTCAGTATTTTTAGTGAAAAACAAAGCAGTCTGTTTAATGCTAACATCGGAAGGTCAGAATACACCCTCAGAAGCCGGCGCCTGCACAGCGGCTCCGGACCCATCCAAGGTAGAGACATCCACAGGTTCCATAGTCGAAGAAGTATCTGGTGGCATACCGGACTTCGAATGGGTCTCAGCCGAGACCTGCGAATCTGCAGAAGTGGGTATCAGGGGCTGCGAAGTGCCTCACTGAGTACTGGCAACTAGCTTAACGGAAGCGTCGTCGGCAGTTTTGGACATATGCGGTCTGCCTCTGTCTTTATCCTTATGTTTTTTCGGAAGATCAGCAGTCGGATGGCTTATGGAAGCCATTTCGGAAAACGGAGAATGTGAGTAAAAGAATTTAGTGACAAAGATAGCCCGACGAAAAATAGTTCAGGCGTTAAACAAGGCACAAAACCTACAGCGTGGTGTGGGCCTAAACAGATTACGCAGTAAGAATAAAAATCTCTGTGAGGTATTTGCTTTCCACATGCAAGACAATTGTTAACTTTTACTGACAACGGTTAGAGCAAGAAAAAAGGATCCCCAATGGGGTACTTAGCTTTAGAAGACTTCAGGTTTGAAACTCGAAAAACAAAAATTTCAGGAAGCAGCCGACCGGCACTTGGGAACTGCTTCTGCTTCGGGCTCCCACGCAGCAAGAAAAGCTGATGTAATGGCGTCGGCTGCATTTTTTATACCCCTTATGACCTGATGTCATGGAAGAGGCAACAGCATCAGACACAGAAATCCCTAGACTCTGGTATTCGGTCCGACTGAGGGCTACCTGCAGGCAGATAACCCAAGTGTGATGACTGCAACAGTGAAACACAAAGAATATCAAGACGTTTACAAACTGCAGTTTTATGGTAAATGATAAAGTCTGGTAAAGAATGGACCACTGAACCGCCAGTGTCCACTGAAGGATTCGTATAATCTTGCTAAAGGAACTAGAAGAATGGCAGCTGACATTAACCCAAGAGCTTGTAACACTAGTTTTGCTGCAGGCGATGGAGAAGACACCTGATTTCTCAATGATGTGATACAATGAAAAGGTAATAATGCCACTTGAGGCTTGTAGTATCCACTTCAGTTCCTATAAATTTCAGAGACTGTACAGGAGTCAGTTTCGACTTAGCAAGGTTTATAGTAATGCCTAGGGAATTGTTGATCTGAAGCAAGCAATCCCTGGCTTGTAGAAGTTGATGCTTGGTTGAGGAAGTGAGAAGCCAATCACTGAAATAGGAAAACACCTGTGAGTCTCAAGTGAGCTGCCATGACTGCCATATATTTAGTGAACACCCTGAGGGCTGTGGGGAATCCAAAGGACAGTGCTCTGAACTGGTAGTGATGGGCTCCCAACTGAAAGTGCCGGTGTCTCCTGCAGTGCCTGTCTATTTTGATGTGATAGTACGCATCCTGGAGATCTCTAGAGCACATCCATTCATCCTTGCACAGAAGAGGAAGGGCAGACTGGACCACGATTCAGAACTTTGACGTCTTTATATACTGATTTCAACTGCTCAGATCCAAAATTGGTCTAAGATCTCCAATTTTGTGGCACTAAAAAGAAGAGTGAGTAAGTTGCAAATCCTAACTGTTTGGGTGGCCTCCTGGATGACATTTTTTGTAATAGCTTTTAAATTTCCTGAACTACATATTCCCTCTGACTGGGTAGAACATTGGGGAGTTTCTTTCTTTGGATAGGAGGTGGAAGGAAAAAGGGTATGCAGTAACCTTTAGATATGATTCTCAACATCCATGCATTTTTTGAGATATTTATCCAGATGTTCAGGCACAAGGACAAACAATCCCAACTGCCTCCAGGGATGGACAGTTGGGCAACACTTCAAGAGCACTGATAGGGCCTAGCAGGGAAGGGGCATCTGAAGCTCTGGTTTTGCAGACTCCCTCTGCCTCTGGGGTGACACCTGCCATTGAAACTTCCTCCTCTGACTCTGGAGGAAGTATCACTGCACAAGTCCTGCAAAAGGTCCCTGTGATTTCCGGAATCACATTTTCTTACCTCCTCATTGGTTCATGGAGACAGACAGTTGAGAGGATAGAAAACTTGATTCCAACAGCAGAGAGGGCCTTTCCCTCCTGCTCGCTGCTAGTGACTGTGTCTTTTACTGATGGCCTGAAGAAGGAGAAGTCATCAAAGGGAGCATTAACAAAAGAAGCCTTGAAGGGTTTCGCAAAGTCGCATAGCCTCATACAGGCACGTTTCCCAATGGCGATGCCTGAACAGGCATGCTCCTCTGTATAGGATCAATCAGCAATCTAGAATCATGTTACTGTAAGATTGCTAAATTTGCCTCTAATCACCCACACAGATCCCACCATTGCTCAGTTCTTGTAATATTAAGCTGGTTAGAGCTTCCCAATCTTCTATCTCTCAATCAACTATCCTTAGACCACAAAATAATCTACCATCCTAACAACTGCCCTGCCCATCTCCTCTTTAGTTCAACCTAATGCTAATAATAGATCCCGCAGATCTTCCAAAAAACTCTTACTAAAAGTATCCAACTCCCACAACCAGCATGCCAGCTCCCTCTATTCACACAGAATAGTCAAACTCTGGAACACCCTTCCAGACATAACAAAAAATCCAGCAAATGACCAGTTCAAACCACGCCTAAAGGAACACCTTACTAGTCATTGGCTATGCTCCTGCCACTCCCCAGGTTAATTTCCCACTCTTATTTATTTATTTTTTTTTACCTTTACTCAACTACTTCCTAACCTCTTTTTTTGCAAACTTTAATTTAGATACTATCTAGTGTGTGCTCATTCTACATCGTTATTGTACAGTTCCAGTGACTGAACTATATGCTCTGCTACTTGGTTGTTACTGTTACTGCCTTTGTACAGTTATATTGTTTGTACTATTTTTTACTGCTTCTTGGTTATGTTGTCTAGGGTTTTCTGCTTGGGTCTCCTCTAGTCAACAAGACCTTGTATTGTACTGTTTCTTGATATTGTAAAATAATACTATTGTACTAATGTTTTGTTGTTACTATGTTTTTTTGTTTGTTTGTTGTTTTGTATTTTTGGTCAGCTTTTCTCCCCGGGTCTCCACAGAAAACTGGTCTCTGGCCCAGTCGGACATACCCAGTTAACAAATGTAATAAATAAAATAAAAAGGAAATAAGCCTCATCAATAAACTGGCAATAGATGAAAGAGTAGCCAGTTGAAGAGAGACCTTCCCAAGATCATCTGCAGACATGGACTCAGTGAGTGAGTTTGAAAGCACCTTGATCGAATCTCTCTGTAAGTGAGTAAAATGTGCCTGATAATTTAACAACCTAAGTGCGAAAGTGGCTGAGGCGTATATGCACTTTCCAAATTTGTACATTGCTCTGGACTCCATGTTCGGTGGTTGGACAGAGGAGTTTTGCTCGGATAGCTTCTTAGTGGCTGCCGCCACAACTATGGCATCAATGGGGCTTCCTTGCTCCAATGGAGTTTGTCTGAAGGAGGAACTAAGAATTTATCTGGGCAATTGAGGATGCGATTGGCAGTTCCATCCAAGCCCAGAGGGAAATTAGATCAATACGTTCATCTGCCGGGGGGGGGGGGGTCACCCAAGACATAGGTGGGTCAGCCCCTATAGCCTCCAGGAACAATGATTCATCAGAAGAAGGAGCTTGGGAAGACCAGCCACCTTTCTGTTTGAGGATTTCCAGGATGTCCCCAAAGGAGACATCATCAGGTGGTGATCAGGGGATCCTTCTCCCTCAACAAAATCAGAGTCTTCCATGGGAAACTCCAAAGGGGAGTTTATATGCCTTCTCTTACAAGCTCTCTTCTAAGGTACCTCTTCCATGGGGTGTTGACGAGAGGTGTCGGAAAAAAAGATGGAATCCTTCTGGGGAACCTGTGTGAAGGCTTCCTTGAACTCGTTGACCCAGAGGAGCATAGATGATGGGCTCGGACCCGATTAGGGGTGGGGGATAGGATCCTAAACTAGAGAAGATAGCTCTCTATGGAAAGAGAAAGCAATTTCTACTAACTGGAAGGCTGCTGGACTCAAAGAAACCTCTCCCTCCCTCCTCGGAGCTAAAGCAGCCAGAGAAGGAAGGCTGGGGCCAACCCCAGATCCAAGCCCTTCAGAAAGAACTGGACCCGAGCTGCCCAGGGCCAAGGCACTGAGGGGAAGGGAAAGATCTGACAAGATAGGAGCTGAACCAAACCCCTCAGAACCGACACTGACCTCTCAGATCTGAGACCTGCTCTGGTCTAAAGGTATCAGAGAAGGACTGGTCAGGGATACCATTGTAGTCTAGGAGGGGAGTTTCCTCGGATCCAATGTCAAATCTCTTGGGGATCGGGACTCTGAATCCACAAGTCAGATTAGAGAAGGAGATAGCACCAGTTGGGCAGGTGTGCTCACGGATCCAAGAGGGGATGCAGATGGTAGAGCCCCCATCTGGATCTGAGACCTAAGGAATCTCAGCATCATCCTGTCCATGTCTGCCTCTGTCAAACTCCTCAGAGATCTGGATGAAGCAGTGGACAGGGGCTGGGAACTGCTTCCTCAGAGTCTTGAATAACTGCAATGGCTGAACTGGAGAAACTGGCTTCAGCATAAATTCAGGAGTGTGACCTCTGCTGGTCAGATCCATAGGTTTAAGATCAGAAAAAGAGGTGGAAGAAGCAAGAGAGCTAACAGCATGGGCTGGACCAGTGGGATCTGAAGAGTACTATGGATCCAAGGGTCGGCTGAAGGTCTTCAGATCCAAATGTGACGGATCAGAGAGTTTCTACAACTTTTCAGTGGGTTCAGAAGCAGCCCTCATAGATCTCAGAACAGGCATTTTTCTGGACTCTGAGGATGCCTATGAAGCCTTAGAGGGGGGTTTGAACTGCACAATCATTTGGTTGAAGCCCTTTTAGAATCGGTTTATTTCTCCTATAGAGCGCCCTGGGGTTAAATGTTGCGCAAATAGCACAAAATGTATCAAAGGTGGGTAGCTCCAAGACAATATATGCACTTCTTGTGGGCATCAGAAATGGGAATCTTGTGCCCACAAGAAGTGCACTTTTTGAAACCCATTGCTTTCTCAACTTTCTCAGACACATCCGACAAGGAGGAAATACAAGTAACCCTGAAAAAGGGATTGAAACAATCACAAAAAAAGAAAACTACAGAATGTTACACTAACTCAACTTTACTACTACTACATTTTTGCGTGTTTTTGTTTTAACAAGAAAAATCGTATATAAATATATAAGGAAAAATTACAGAATTTTAGAAACTGCCCAGGCCCAAGTAGCAAAAATGGTACCAGAAAAGGAAAGATAAACAACTGGGATAAAAGAAAGTGCCCTAGCATTAGCAAAAAACTGGAAGGAGGAAGGAAAGTAGACAAAAATTAATTGCATTAAAATTAGATAGTAATAGGCAAAAAAAAAAATCAAAATCCCAATACTGACTAGCTTACTGCTCGTGTTCGGATTGCTCATTCTATCTCGATGGTGGCAAATGAGATCTGAGGAGTTAGGGATGGAATGGGGCATTATGGGTAGAGGGAGAAGCTCGAGATTCGAATCCAAAGTCTGGTAGATGCAGCCAAGTTAATCTGAGTGTCGCATACTAGACCCATCCATGAGGAAGAATAAAAAGGACAAAGTACAGTTGTATACACTTACCATAAATGTAGACGCTTGAGTGTATTCACTGTTGCAGTCCTGACTTATGGGATTATCTGCTTTGGAAGCCCTTGGTCTGCCCAAATACCAGAGTAAAAAATTCCTTCCCCTATCTTGATGTAAGTAAGTTTGGGTATAAAGGGAGCCAGCCGACCCCATGACATCAGTTTTTCTTGCCCCTAAAAGGTAGGAACCCCATAGGTGACCCTTAAGTGAGGAGTAAAATAAGAGGAAATATGTCTGAAGGGTTCCCCTGCATAGGGCCCTCTGGTAGGGGAGGACAGAGAAGTAAGCTGTTTTGTAAGGAGAATAAGGAGTATGGAGGGTGGGAAAGGAGACTGCAACTGTGAATACACTAGAACATCTACATTTTTGTAAAGTGTACATAACTGTACTATGTTTTTCATGTTTCACTGTTGCAAATCCTGAATTATGGGATAATTCCCAAAGCTGTGAAGAGGGTGGAGGGATTATTTAGGAGAAGAGAGGATGCCCTGCAAAATGGCTGAGGCAAGCCCTGCTCTGGACCTGGAAAAGGCTGAGAGGTGGTAGTGTTTGGTAAAGGTATACACAAATGACCATGTAGTTGGTTTCCAAAATGCCTTTGGTATGTACCTGCTTTAGCAAAGCTATGGAGGCAATAGTGGCCCTAGTAGAGTGAGTCCTAATGGATTCAGGAGGCTTCCTGCCATGGTAGGTGTAACAAAAGGAAATGCAGTGGGAGATCCACTGGGAGACAGTCTGAGACTGTTTTGCCTTCAGATCCCTAGGTAAAGGAGACAAAATGATGTTCTGTTTTTTCTGACAGCTTTAGTTCTGTCAAGATAGTAGTGAAGTTGCCTGTGCACATACAATGAATGAAAGAATCTTTCTCCCTGGTTTTGTGGCCTAAGGAAGAAAGTAGGCAAGTATATGGCCTGGTTCAGGGAAGTATCTGTGACCACCTTGGGCATAAATGAAGGGTTAGTTTTGAGTAATGTTCTGTCAGGGTGGAAAATTGATCCACTGCCATGAGAGCTTGCAACACGGAGACCCTTCTTGCTGAGGTGACGGCCAGTAAAATGGCAGTTTTCCATCTCAAGAATTTTATTTCAGTGGAAGCAGCTGGTTCAAAGGGGGGTAAGGTAGATTTTTTATAACAAAACTGAGATCCCAAGGAGGGGAGGGATGCCTTCTGAGAGGTCTGATGTGCAGCACTCCCTTAAGGAACTGTTTCATTACAGGATGGGAGAAGACAGGAGGAAAATTAGTAACATGGGCTGAAATGTCAGAGGAGTGCATCTTAATGGACAAGAAGGATAGGCCTCTGTCCACAAAATAGCCAGGTAGTCTAAGATAGCTGCAATGTTGACTGAAGAAGGGTTGAGGCCTTTCTCCTGATACCAAACAGAGAATCTTTTCCACTTGGTAGAGTATTTTTTCTAGTACTATGTTTTCTAGACTCTGAGTACATCAAGCACCTGGATTCTTAGTGGGAGTTCAGGGCAGAAGTTTGTTGAGTTACCCAGGCTGAATGTGTGAAAGTCTGAAAGTTGGGGTGCAGGAGTTTCCCCTTTGCCTGATTCAGGAGATCTACTCTTTGGGGTAGCTACTAAGGTTTTTCTTTGGTCACAGTCGTTAGAAGTGGGTACCAATGTTGCCTGGGCCAGTCTGGGGCTATAAGGATGACCCTCAGACCTTCTTCCCTGATTTTTAGGATGAATCTTGGAAGAAGAGGAGACAGGGGAGGCAATGCATAGAGAAATAGATGGTTCCAGGGGAACGAGAAGGCATCTGTCCTCCAGGGTGTGCAAAAGTCTGTTCTTGGAACAGAATAGCTGAGCATTTCTGTCGGTGGCAAAGAGGTCTATTTGGGGGGATCCTCATTTCTGGACTATAAGGCTAATGTTTGGCCCCTTTTTTACTCCTAACAACAAAAATTTAAAGCCCAAGACCTAAATGAATAGTAAAAAACATTTTCAAATAAATGAAAGTTGCTGTTTAAATTTGCGTACACCACGAGGTATGCATTTAAACTCATGACAGTTACTCTTCAGATTTGTACCCATCTTGTGATAAACACACACACACACACACACACACACACACACACACACACACACACACACACACACACACACACACACACACACACACACACAGAGTGGCTTGTCTTCCTTGTTACTATTTCACCGGATAAACCAGGTCCAGCTAGGTGCAATGATTTACAAATCTAATTTTTTGATTGGCTTTTTCATATTAACAGCAGAGATTAGAGTAACAATTTATGTCCAAACCCTGTGGTAAAGGTGCTTTTGCTGTATGACTTATGAGTGCAACCACACTTCTAATGGGAATGTTTGAGGTTAGAACAGGATACTGGTGGGTGTCCATCCTAATCTCCCAGCTTATTTCCATTTTTTTAAGGATGGCATTTTTGTTTCCTTTGAGCAGACCCATTGTGAGCTTGTCCAGGATAGGGAAGTGGAAACCTCCATGACCTGGGAAATCATGGCAGTCCTTTAGTTGTTTTTTTCCAGGATCTGGAATCTGATGTCAGACAGGTGGCAAGCCACCCTGAGTTTGAACTTGTTCACAGTTTTCCGGTGGAAAAACAACCGCACCCATTACACTGTACATGGTACATCACAAAAGTAGTGTTGCAATTACCACAAGTGCTGGTGATTTTTCTCCTGAGTACTGGGCAAAAGTAGTAGTCCTTGTTGCACATGCATTCTCATCAAGTGCAAAAAGGACGGCCACAGGGGTAAGGTCCTCTTCCAGCCTGAATTTGACTCTACTTAGTCCATATTATTTCTGGATCTCTTGAAAGCAAAACACAAAAATGATGGGGTCCTAGGAGTGTCTCCAGTTGCTTACTGCCAGTAATCATAACCCAGCTGTTAGTCATTATCTTTCTGACTGCTAAGTAATTTACTATAAAATTGACTGCCATGCTTATTTTTTCTTTTGCCCTCCTGTGGATCCCAGTGCTGGTTTCTGTTGAGTCCTAAGAGTCAACCAAGAGGGTCCCTCAAACTAGGGTCATCTGCCTTAACGTTCTGATAGGTTTGAGGACAGAATTTAGTAATCTATTACTGGACCCCCTTGCCAGAAAGACTTGCTGTAGGCTGATGAGACTTGTGATGAAATCTCTAGGAGCTTGGGAGGGACGTGCAATTCTCATCTCCTGATATGTTATTACATTTCTTTTAGTGATCTTGCGATGCGTGCTTTTACTGTGCAGCAGCATATTAACCCTGGTTGTTTTTTAAACAGGTAATTGGACAGGTATTTGTTTTCAGAGTCTTTAGATACGGTTATGTCTAAAAAGCTGACTGAGGACTTGCGGTCAGAGGTTATGAATCTCAGGAATGTAGTGAAATTGCTGACACAGTTGTAAAAGGCATTCAGTGCGGCTTCTTCACCTTCCCAGATGACAAAAATGTCCTCAATTAAATGGAGATGGCATTTAATCAATGAAAAACATAAGCGTTAGTACACTGCCTTCTCCTTAAATTTTCCAAGAGCCGCACTGGCAAGGCTTGGGGACATGGCCACCACCATAGCTAATCCAGTAGTCTGCTTATAAAACTTGTTAAACATTAAGTAGTTGTTCCTAAGGATTAGATCCAATAACCTGCCTAGACCTTCTGTCCCTTCTGGTAATACATTATTGTCCTTTTCATATTCCTCTGTTACAGCTTGAATATAGTATTTGTGTGGAAGCACTGTATAAAGTGCTTCCACATCTATTGAGACTGACCAGGATTGTGGAATTGCTGACTGGAACATCAATTATTTTACCCAGAAAATCCAGAGTCTAAAATAACAGATTTGTTGGCCTCTGCCATTGGTTTTATCTGGGCATCAAGACAAATGGATATTGTCTCAGTTATGGAACCACCACTTGCCACTACCAGTCTGTAGGAAGGATCACGGATATTGTTATGGGGTTATGAAATCCAAAGAAGCTTGGTATTTTTGGGTGGGGGAGGTGACCAAAAAGTCAAACAACTTGGCATCTAGTAAATCACCCTCATGCAGCATTCTTAGTTGCTCTCTCAAATTATTATACGCAACATTCACAGTGTTAAAATCATATTTACTACAAACCTATTACTGTCAAGCATAGTCTCAATCTTGCAGCTGTAACTGGCTGTATCAGTGACAAAGATGTCTCCCCCTTATCTGCCTACATGATTATGGGAGTCTCATCTCTGCTCCAATTTTTCTGAGCAGCCACTTCCTCTTTGCCAATGTTGTACAACTTCTAAGTGGTATACTGAGGTCTTTGCAGATATCAGTCTCACATTTGCTCTTATATTCACTCAGGGTGGGGTGGACTGAGTGGGGGAGGGGGCAAAAGTCACTGGGCTTTTTCCTTTTTATACCATTGTCATTTCTATCAGTGTTGCTTCCATCCTTATTTTTGCCATTGAAAAATACTTAAAGATTCAATTTCCTCACATACAGTTTAACATCTATCACAGTTTCCACCAAGTTACTTCTGTTAAAAGCTATAAAAGCCAGATCCTTACCTAGGATTTGACCTAGCGGAGTCAGAAGCTTTGTTCAATGGCTTCAGGCCTTTGTCCTATTTTGTTGTTGGTTCTGTCTTGTAGATCTCTCCAAGTCCCTTAGCTCCCTGGCACCTTTCTAGGACCTGTTCCTCTGTTGTTGGCGCCCTTGTGAAGACCTCTGATTTGGAGTGAAAGACTGTTCCCTTGTGTGCCTCCCTGCTGCGTCTGGTGGTTCCCAGTCTGGTGGTTCCCAGTTGGTGGGTGTCTCCCTCTGTGGTGGTATCCTCATGCCCTGTTGTTTCATGCTGGTAGTGAGTACACCTACTTTGGGTCCAGGTTCCTGGAGGCCCTGGTAAAAATCCTGCCTGTTGTCCCCTTCTCCATCTCTCTGGTCAGCAATAGTGTAAGTAAGAACCCTTGTGTTGTTTTTATAAAGGAAAAACTGTGAACAAGTTCAAAATCATGGTGGCACACCATCTGTCTGACGTCAGACTCCAGATTCTCAAAAAACAATTATCAAAGCACTGCCTTGATTTCCCAGACCATGGAGACTTCCACTTCCATATCCAGAACAAGCTCACTATAGGCCTACTCAAAGGGAAAAAAATGCCATCCTCGAAGGCAGATCAGGCTGGACACCCAGCGCTACCCTGGTCTAAACTCCAGCATTTCCATTAAGTGTGTGTTTGCAGTCATAAATCATATAGCTAAAACACCAGTACTCTTTAACCCAGGATTTGGACATAAACAGTTAATTGACTTTAATCTCTGCTGTTAATAAGAAGAAGCCAATCAAAACACTAGATTTGCAAATCACTGCTTCTACCTTGGTATGGTTTATCTAGTGAATTAGTAACATGGGAAACAAGACACACTGTTCATACATACACACACACACATTACATATATATATATATATATATATATATATATATATATATATATATATATATATATATATATATATATATATATATATACATACACACATATATATATATATATATATATATATATATATATATATATATATATATATATATATATATATATATATCTATACACATACACATAACAACAAGCAGTACTGAGACCACGGCCAGGGCAGGTTTGTCCCACTACCACTTCTCAACACAAAAGTTTGTTTGTTGCAACACCTACAGGTGTTTGCTTACGATTGTACTCCATATGAAAAAAAGCTCAGCAAGACACTTGGATGAGCAGCCATAAGATAAATGTTTCAAATATATTGTCTTCCCAAGCAC